>NC_090815.1:8715069-9015069 GCF_000390325.3 Nicotiana tomentosiformis | reverse complement strand
GAAGGTAAACTTATATTCTGCTAAATGTGTTTTTTAAATATGTTAATCTGTTTATTATTTTAACTATTTATCCTCTATATGTTGTAGGGACTTGACAAAGCAATTAGTGAGATCCTCCCACAGGCAAAACATAGGATGTGTGCCAGGCACATCCTAGCAAACTGGTCAAAACAATGGAGAGGCATCTAGAGAAGGAAATATTTTTGGAGATGTGCTAGGTCAACTAATGAACAAGAGTTAAAGAAAAATCTTGATCACATGGAGAAACTAGGGGGTAAAATAGTTGAGGACCTTCTATACTATAATAAAAAAAGGTGGTGCAAGGTATATTTCAAGTATTTCAGCAATTGTGACAGTGTTGACAACAATATGGCTGAAACTTTCAATTCTTGGATATTGGGGCCAAGGTACAAGACAATCATCACAATGCTTGAAGAGACTAGGGTGAAGATGATAATAAGAATAGCACAAATGAGGGATTTCTCTGATACTTAGATCAGTGACATTTCTCTAATGGCACTAAAGGTGTTGCAGGAGAACACAGCAAAATCAATAAAATGTGTGGTGCACTGAAATGGTCAATATGGTTATGAAGTGAAGGAAAGATACACCAGTAAGCATATAGTGAATCTGAACATGCTAACCTGCACCTGTAGAGCTTGGATACTGAAGGGTATACCATGTGCTCATGTTGTAGTTACTATCTATTTCAAAATATTGGAGCCAGTTAACTACATTGCACATTGGTACCATAGGTAGACTTATATGAAGAACTACAGTCACTTCCTTCGGCTTGTACAAAATATGGAGATCTGGCCTGATCCACGTCCAATTCGCACTCAATAGTGAGTGAAAACGGTCGTTGGAAGAATAGTACCCAATAAGAGTCGGGGTCGATTTTCACAGGGAGTTTAATGTGGGTGTTAGGGTGTACACTTGATGAGAGTAAATGAAATAACTCAATTGCGCTTCCAAACAAGAGATTTTGTTTTATACTTCTAAATTAACACTAACAATGGTAAACTAATGAGAAGAAACTAGAAAGCGAGTAATTATTTTTGTTATTTTTACCAAATGGTTAAAAGGCCTAGGGTAGTGACCTTTACCTAGGTGTTCGCCTAATGGGTTAAGTATGTTAATACTTGTTTTATTGATTAGGGTGTATTATAGCTCTCAACTCTAAGTTACCCACTCAATACCTTTCGGTCATAGAGTAATTTTGCCCAATTTAAATTTCTCAAGCCCAAATGGGTATCAAGCTAAATAATTGATAAGAGCTCAAGTTGAATTTTCTCTATCTCTAATTCAAACCCTTTAATTAGGTGTCACGACCCAAAATCTAATTAGCCATGATGAAACCTAACATCACCCACTAAGTAAGTTGAATAACAACATATCCGATTTTTATAGATATTTAACTGACTCTAATACACTCCTCAAGGACTGGTAGTATAAATCATGAGCTTCTAAAATAAGAATTTATAAAGCTAGTGTGAAATAAAAAAAATACATTATCTGTTTGAATATACATGAACAGATTATAAATTCTAAAGCTACAAAGAACAAGAGGCAGTTGTGACTAGATCACAGGTACATCTTCAATGCTAGCTCCCATCATGTATAGCAACATCAGTATCCAAACTATACACGCAAGGTGCAGAAGTGTAGTATGAGTACAACCGACCCCATGTACTCAATAAGTAACAAACCTAACCTTAGGTTGAAAGTGGTGACGAGCTTGTACCAAGGTCAGAGTCCACACTAATAACCAATAACATCTCATAACAATACAATTTAAAGCAGCACAAGTAATAACTCAATAATAAAATGCCCAGCTCGTATAAAGCTTTAATGACAGATAAGAAATCTATGATTTTTCTCAAAATCTTTAACGACAGATAAGAAATTTCATTATCAGATGGCATGAGAAAAAATACTTCTCTATGCCTACATATCAAGTATGTATGTCTAATGCAATGCAATACAGTGATGAACTCATGTACTCATACTCTCAGAGTACTCAATCTCATTGTCTCACATTTCCACTTATTACGCTCAATATTCAGCACACTCAGTCACTCGTCACTGTACATGGCAGATCTAGCCCAAATATAAATAACAACTCACACAGAGTCACTTAGTACTGTATATGGCCAATCCAGCCCCGGGAACTCCATCCAAAATATAAATGTATAGGGCAACTTCATGCCCAGGGAACTCCATCCCAAATATAATGTATAGGGCAACTCCATGCCTAGGGAACTCCATCCCAAAAGTGAATATACATGGCAACTCTATGCCTAGGGAACTCCATCCCACATATAATATCCACTACGCTCACTGTGGGGGGTGCAGACTCCGGTGGGGCTCCTTCAGCCCAAGTGCTATAATAATATACCATTTAGGCCTGCTTCGGTGTGCAGCCCAATTCCATAACAATAAAGCTACGTGCATCCCGATTCCATAATAATAAAGCCTATAAGGCCTACTGCGGTGTGCAACCCCGATCCATATAATAATAAAGCCTATAAAGCCTGCTGCGGCGTGCAGCTCGATCCCATAAATATCCTCACAACTGGATGAACATGACTGAGTATGAAATTTATATTTCTAAAATAATTAATTTAATAGCAATATGACCCATGTGGGTCCCAGAATATCGGCACGTAGCCTAAACATGATCTTTAATCCGAGTCTGAGCTCAATTTCTTTAACACATGAAAGTAGATAGATAATGCCAAGATTATTTGACTACATAGTTCCACAGAATCAATTAAGTCACAATTTCTACAGTGCACGCCCACACGCTCGTCACCTAGCATGTGCGTCACCTCCAAACCAATCACATAACACGTAATAATCAGGGGTTCATACCTTCATCTCCAAGTTTAGAAGTGTTACTTACCTCGAACAAGCCGAATCTGATGCTGAGCAAGCTAAATAATACTCCGAAAATTCCATTTCGCGCGTATCAACTTCCGAACGCCTTCCTATCTCCTCAGCTCCAAGCCAAATGATTCGAAACTAATCAAACAATGTGCAAATTAATAAAAATATACTCCAATGCTTACAATTTAACAATTTATAAAAAATTTCAACTCCGCTCGAAATGTCGACGATGGGGCCCACATCTCGAAACTCGACGAAACTCACAAAATCCAATAACCCATTCAGTTAGGAGTCCAACCATACTAATTTCATTCAAATCTGACTCTGAATCAGTATTCAAAACTTGAAAATGTGTTTTGTGGAATTATAGAAATTAATCCAATTTTTCTTGAAAATTCAATAATCATACGCCAAAAATGAAGATTAATCCATAAAATATAACACAAGTGAGTCGAGTGGTTACCTCAAGTCGTGTGGTAAAATTCCTCTCCAAAGTCGCCCAAACCGAGCTCCAAAATCCTAAAATTGGTAAAAATGTTGAACCCTCGAATATAAGGCATTCTGCCTAGGGTTTCCGCATTTGCGGACAGTAGGTCGCATATGCGACCGTCGCTTCTGCGGAACAAGCTCGCATCTGCAAGATAGCCTTGGCTAGTAGTGATCGCTTTTGCGATCATTTTCCCGCTTATGTGCAAACATCTCTGTATCTGCGATCCCTCGCCAACAGTTTAATTTTGCTCATGCGATGAAGTGTCCGCATCTGCACCTTCGCAGATGCGACGAAAGCTCCGCATCTGCGAACTCCTATTCAGCAGTGTTCTTCACTTCTATGCTTATGGCTCTCTTCTGCGACCATCGCACCTGCACAATACCAGTCGCAGGTGCGGAACACCAGAACCAGTAGCCAAACCAGCCTTGGCCAAAATTTTCAAAATAATCCGAACCTTGTCCGAAACTCTCCCGAACCTCTCGGGACCCCATTCGAGTATACCAACAAGTTCCATAATATCACACGGACCTACTCGAGGCCTTAAATCACATATAATAACATCAAAATGATGAATCGTACCACAATTCAAACTTAATGAACTTTAAATTTTCAACTTCCAAATCTCGTGCCGAAACATATCAAATCAATCCGGAATGAACTCAAATTTTGCGTACAAGTCATAAATGACATAACAAAGCAACTGAAATTTCCGAAATCATAATCCGGACTCGATATCATAAAACTCAACTTCCGTTCAAACATACGAACATTCAATCAAACCTTCAATTTCTTACTTTTGTCATTTCAAGCCAAATTCAACTACGGACTTCAAAATAAATATCCAGACACTCTCGTAAGTACGGAATCACCATGAAAAGTTATTGAAACCATCAAAACTCCATTCCAGAGTCATTTGCACAAAAGTTAAACTCTGGTCAACCCTTTTTAACTTAAAGTTTCAAGTATGAACTTCATCCTTCCGGACAAATTCCAAAACACCTGAAAACCAAAAACCAACGATTCACACATGTCATGATACATCATATAAAGCTATTCAAAACTTCAAATAGTTGAACGGGATGTAAATGCTCAAAACGAAAAGTCACGTCATTACATTAGGCTAATCAAATCCTTAACTAGCCCAATTTCTTGTTAGCCAAGTTTTCCTAGACTAAGTGAACACAAATTTCCTAAAATGGAAAAGTACAATAGCTACAGATGCTAGAACTTCAAAACTTAACCTTAAAAAGTGATTCCCGTCTATTTATAGTGGCTCAAAATTTGCTAACAAAAATGCCCCTCGGGAGGTTCTGCGACCGCACAATTCTATGTGTGGTCTGCACACTGCTTGAATCTACAAGGAACTATATCCTGCAGCTATACAATTTGGTATGCGACTACGATTTAGCTTCTGCAGCCACACAATTTATGTGTGGTTCGCACATTAGGCACGGCTTTAAGTCTTGGTCAGGTGTACACTCTCTGAACTTTTTGAATTCTTGTCAGTGCGGACCATGTTCTACGGCCGTACAAATTGTGTGCGGTCCGAACTTCTACTTCAAGTACTGTTGGGCTTCTTTATCAGTTCTGCGACTGCAGAGGGAATTCTGAGGTCCGCACTTGCTTGTTCATTTTATTCTTTTTCTCCCTTTATGCTCATATTAGAGATCATTACCTCTTTTTGAATCCATCAAGCCTTCCACTTATTCTCTTTTTTGCATTTTTCTTTTTGTTCTTTTTCTTTTCTTGCCTTCTCTTTTCATAGAGATCATTTTTTTTCTCTTTTTTTGTGCCTTGATACCTTTTTAAAATTTCTCATCTCTTCCCCTAAACTTATGCTTTAAGCCACTAATTTAACAAGAGTGTTAGGGAAAGTCCGGGTGCCAAGAGAGGATCACGACAAAACGAGTAAAGGCTTATAACATGGTTATCAAATGAGAAAGGCTAGAGGCTCAAAAGGGGTTGACTAAGGATAACGATATTGGTTGGCAATAGAAAACTCAAACGGGCCAAGGAAGCACATTTGGGGCAAGTTCTAAACTATTTACACAGATACTTGGACTAGCCACAAATTACCTCACCCCTTACGCAACTAGACCGTAAAGGAGGATAGAGTCGAGAGCCTACAATGACCACAATCAAGTTAAAGATCACTATGGTCAAATTAACCACTCGATGATTACCAAAGTCAACTCAAGAGTCTCAAAGTCACTAACTAGAGTTATTTTCTTTCAAAAACTTTGTTTCAACCATAAGCACGTAGTTAAATGTGCTGATACTAACTGAAGCATGGATAACTCTTTTTTTTCAAGAAAGACATGATTGGGCCTTTTATTCATTACTAATACTATTATTATTACCTAAACATAAAAACAGACTCATTCCCTTAAGAGGGTTGTCATTCCATCCATCATTGGGACGAGTCACCCGGTTCACACAAAAATACCTTTGGAAAGAACCGTGGTGTTAAGAAAACCAAAGGCTTATTATCTACGAAAGCATAAAAGGAAGCTACTAACAAATCAAGAACTAAAGTGGAAAAATAAAGAAGATAATGAACAATAACTACTAAAGATAGATAACTACAAATAAGAAAAATGAAGAGAATCATCAAATTATTACAGTCCAAATGTATCCAAAATGTGTCAATGTATCAAATAAACTCCACCCCCGAATAAAAGTAAGCATTGTCCCCAATGCTTTGCAAAATAAGAGTGAAAGAAAGGGTGAAGAAATCCCTAAGGATCCTTGTACATCTCAGTGTCCTCAACAATATCATCTCCCGTCGGGTCAGCCAACTGTATCTCATCATCATCAAATATAGGTGTGGCGGGAGTGGTGAACATCGTACGCACTGCCTCAGCAGCAAGGTCTGGCTCCTCAGACTAGCCAGCTGGTGCAACCGATGTAGATGGTGCCGATGGATCTACGGCGGACTGGTGCGGGTCAAGTATCATGTCAAAAGGTAGATCCCCCATTGTCACAAGTCTGGCCACCTCCCTCCGGAGCTTATCCATTGATTTCTTGCTTGCCTGGGACTTCCTCATCTTCTTCACTTCTTTTCCCAACTCCTCAATAACCGACCTGTGTTGCACTAAGGTGTCCATGATCAACTTCTGGTTTTCCAGAATCTTCTTGAGCATCTCATCAATGTCAGAGGTGGCATGTGGTGCCTGTGTAGTAGACTGCACTGCAACATTACTATATAAGTAAGAAAACTTTGAAGTAGCTGTCTGCATCCAGTTGTTGAGACTCGCCAATATTTGGGAGACTCGCAGAGCAGATAATAGAGTTGTAGGCATGGACAGTAGCCTCATAGCTGGAGAAGGGATTGCCTTGGGGGTTGTGGTAGGAGCTGAGGATGATGGCGGAGGCATAACAACAACACTGGAAGAGGGCTCAACAGAGGTGGATGGAAGGTCAGTTGTCTCAGAAACTACCACTGCCGGCTCATCAGACTGGCATGTAGTAGTAGAAGGCTAGACTTTCTTCTTTGGGTGGCCTTATCCATCAGTGAATACCCAAATGGCTTCTTCGGCTTCACTTTGGTGTCAAATGTTCTCGGCTCTACCTTGGCATTAGTGAGGTACTCTGTGATAGTGTTGGGATAAGAGTAGGCCAAGCTAGCTTGTTATGCTATCAGTGAGATGTTGGCCGACATTACAACACCCACATTAATTGGGTACTCAGCCATGATGGAGCCACAAGAACAACCCGGGGAATAGGTAGATGAGTCTCATTCTAGCATGGATCAAGTCTGATGTGTAAATAACTAATTTTTTACCGCACCTGAATTTTATACTATTTTAGTGTAAATATTTCTTTTAGGTCTAATTTTGATATTTTAAACTTTTATCTTACTCTTAATAGGTTTTATTTAAAAGAAAATTTTAATTAAAAAAAAACTACAAAATTACTTACATTCTTAGAATATAAAGTTTATTTCTAAAAAAAAAAATCAAAAATATATATGTACATATATATATACATGGTTTCTTTTAATTAGAATTTTAATAAGTAAACTATTATATTTTTCTTTGTATAATTTAAATTATAGTGTAGATATTTAATTTAGTTTATTTATATTTTTTCTTTGTCTAAAAGAAGTGGGTTAACATTTTTATTTATGTATTTTACCTTACCTTTCTTTAAATAAATAAATAAATAAAAAAGAGTAAAAAATATTAAAATAAAAATTTGTGCTAAACTATCAGCCCTTTCCATCACGTCATTTATACAAACGATTCCCTCACTCACTTTGTTTATTTTCATTTTTTAAAATTCAAACAATTCCTAACTAACACCACCCATGATTCCCTCCTCCCAAAGCCCCATTTCTCCAACTCCATCATTATCTCCATATTTTCCCCTAACATATCTCACCACATATCCATCCCATATTGTCACTCCCTTCACGTCCCCTACTAACTTACACATGATCTTCCCCCCACTTCACAAAAATACTAGTTTCTGATTACTACATAAGTGAGGACTGGACAAACGAAAAAGGAAGCACCCAACACATTGGTACTTTACATAGAAAAATACACATTCCCACAGAAAAGAGAGCACAAATATTAATTGCAACGATCCAACCGGTCATTTTGACTTTTAGAACCTCGTCTCGCTAAATAAGACTCCACGTATGTGCTTTTACTAATTTATGACTTGGGGGGATAGTTGGTTCGGGATCTGGAAGTGTTTGGGTTGAAATCGGAGCACTTGGTTCCTTAGTTGGCTTTAAAAAGGGCGAGTTTGACTTCGGTCAATATTTTTAGGAAACGACCTCGGAATCGAGATTTGATGGTTCCAATAGGTTCGTATGATGATTTTAGACTTGGTCGTATGTTCGGATCGAGTTTTGGATGACCCGGAAGCGTTTCGACGCCTATTATGGAGGTTGGTATTTTTGGAAGGACTTTATAAATTTGAATTGAAGTCCATTTCAATGTTATCAATGACCATTTGGGATTCCAAGTTTGGTAATAGCTCTGTATGGTGATTTTAGTATTGGGAGCGCGTCCGGACGTTGATTTGAAGGTTTGTAGGTCATTTCGGCGTCAATTGGCGAAAGTTGAAAATTTGGATGATTTTGAGAAGTTTGACCAGGAGTGAACTTTTTGATATCGGGGTCGGATTCCGGTTTCAAAAGTTGGAGTAGGTCCGTAATATCACTTATGACTTGTGTGCAAAATTCGAGGTCAATCGGATTTGATTTGATAGGTTTTGGCGTCGAATGTAGAAGTTTGAAGTTCTAAAGTTCATAAAGCTTGAATTGGGGTGCGATTCATGGTTTTTTATGTTGTTTGATGTGATTTGAGGCCTCGAGCAGGTTCGTGTTATGTATTGGGACTGGTTGGTACGATTGGACGGGGTCCCGGGGGCCTCGGGTATGATTCGGGGTGGTTTCGGACCAAGTTTGGGTGTTTTGATGCTACTGGTTGCTGGTTCTGGTGTTGTTCTTCGCGTTTACGAGGAGCCTCTCACGTTAACGAAGAAGGATTCTGCTGCTGGGACTTTGTTCTTCGCGTTCGCAAAGAGGCTATCGCGTTTGCGAAGAAGGAATTTCTGTTGTCCGTATTCTGATTTCGGAAGCTTATATCTCTCAATCTATAATAAATCTAGAGATGATACAAAAATGAAAGTTGTAGCCCTTGGTGTCTAGTTTTCCGAAAGATAAATCATTTCTCATTTGGAATTGTGTACAAAAAGTTATGGTGGATACGCTACAAACTATCCGGGAAGAATTTGGAAATATCTGTTGCACAGGGCTGACTTTGGAAGCTTATATCTCGCAATCTACAATGAATTGGGAGATGCCGAACATATGAAAGTTATAGTCCTTGTTGTCTGGTTTTCCAAAAAGTCAAACCATTTATGATTTAGAGGTTTGTACAAAGCGTTATGACCATTATACTAGAGGCTATCTGAGAAGAGTTTAAAAATGACTTTTGAGAATTTCGTTCATCGCGAACACGAAGGGGGGCTCGCGAATGCGAAGAAAGGTCGCCTGCGCAGTGTATAAGTTTGCAAAAATGGGTTTGGCTCATTTTATCTCATTTCCTTCATGGGAGCCGACCTAGGAGCGATTTTGGAGCTCCATCTTCATCATCTATGTCAAGGTAAGTGATTCCTACCTATTGCAAGTTAAATACTTGGTTTATATACGAATTTAGGCATGAAAATTCATGGAAATTAGTTGAAATTTGGGGTTTTCAAGAAAAACCTAGAAATTGGTATTTTTGGATTTTAACCACGAAAATGACTACGGAATTAGATGGAAATGATATATTTGAGTTCTTGAGGTTATGGGTATCGATTTCCTCCGAAAATTTCCAGAATCCGGGCACGTGGGCCCGGGGTGAATTTTAGTATTTTTTACCATTTTGGATAGGGCAATTTATTTAATAGTCTAATTTCGAATTATTGAGCATGTATTAATTATTTTATATAACTGTTGGATAGTTTCAGATTTTTCGGCACCAAATTGAGATTTTTCGCGATATTTTGATCGGGAGGTAGGCTTTGAGACAAGGTAAGTCTCTTGTCTAACCTTGTAAGAGGGAATTTACCTCATATGTGATTTAAATTAATAATTGTTGCTAATTGTGGGGCTACGTACGCACGAAGTGACGAGAGTCCGTGCGTAGTTACTAATATTGCTAAAGTCCGGGTAGTTTAGGACTCAAATCATGAATTACTTGTGATAATTGTTGTCACGACCCCAAATTCCTCAGTAGGATGTCGTGATGGCACCTAGTCTCTAAGACTAGGTAAGCTTATCAATGCGGAATAATAGTAAATATCTGAAATAAATAAACTACAATTCAATCAATTTCAACTCCCAAAACCCAGTAGAAATAAGTCACAAGCTTCTAAGAATTTATCCTCAATGTCTCTATATAACAGAGTCTAAAGAAAATAAGGAAGCAACATAACAAGAATAGAAGGGGACTCCGAAGTCTGAGGACGCTGGAAGATATACCTCGAAGTCTCCTCGTACAGCTAGTTTACTGATATCTGGGCTGGTAAGAAGTACATGAATCTGCACAAAAAGATGTGCAAAAGCGTAGTATGAGTACACCACAGAGGTACCCAGTAAGTGCCAAGCCTAACCTCGATAGAGTAGTGACGAGGTCAGGTCAGGCCCTACTGGAAAATAATGGTATGGTAAAATGTTTAACAATGTAATAAAATAAAATGACAATGGAAATGAATCAAGTAGCATGTCACCATTTAATTACACAAAATAATGACAATTAATATCTCGTGGAATCAAAACAGAATTTTCTTTCAACTTTATGAAAATCACAACAAATAATCAAAGGCAACTGTGGCCATAAATCAATATCAACAAGGGCACTCACGAGGTACCGCCTCATAGTCCAAATCATAAATAAATTTACAATATCTCATTTTTTTATCTCACCGTGGGAGCCTTCATAATTTATTTTAAAGAAAATATTTTTTCCGAAATAGCATCTCATGTTTTAGCCATCCTTATCACACCTCATGACTTCTAGTAGTTCCCCCTACTAGCCACGCGTATCAAGATACCCTTGTCTCACCGCATGTATTTCAATACCCAGACCTTATACCACCGCATGCGTATCAATATCACAATATATTACAATTTGCACCTCAAGTGGCCAAATAATTTAACTTGCCAAAATAATTCAACAACAATGTTCTTCCACAATAAAGAGCTCACGGCTCATGCCAAAATAAATCATCAATAATATTGTTTCCACAATAAAGAGCTCACGGCTCCATCACAATGAGTACAAAAATCTTACAAAAATATTCAGGAATAAATAATTCAGCAAAATAATATTTCAAAATCTTTAATACGTTGCTTCAATACCAAATTTAAAAATGTCAAATACTTCATATTAATAATATTTAATTTAAAGAAAATCAACTTCAAATAAAGCACAGAATAAAAGAAACCAAGATCCAACTAAACAGATAAAGCAATTAGCAGAAAAAAGGTCAAGCAATTTAAAATATAAACATTAAATCAATAATGAAGAATATAACAAAATAAAATAATTTAATTAATGCGCAACAGTGATCTACACAATTTAAAAACATAATCTTTTACATTTAGCCCGTGTGCACACTCGTCACCTCGTGTACACGACTTTCCATACATTATAATTATCAATCCTAGGGGAAATTCCCCCTCCCCCTCCCCCCCCCCCCACAAAATTAGACAAGTCACTTACCTCGACTTGCTCCAATTTAACCAAGTGGTATGCCTTTTTCTCGATTTTTCGACTCCGATCGACTCGTATGTAGTCATAATTAATTCGATACAGTCAACAAAAAAAATAGGAATCAATTTCATAATTAATTAAAATAATTTAATTAATGCGCAACAGTGATCTACACAATTTAAAAACATAATCTTTTACATTTAGCCCGTATGCACACTCGTCACCTCGTGTACACGACTTTCCATACATTATAATTATCAATCCTAGGGGAAATTCCCCCTCCCCCCCCCACAAAATTAGACAAGTCACTTACCTCGACTTGCTCCAATTTAACCAAGTGGTATGCCTTTTTCTCGATTTTCCGACTCCGATCGACTCGTATGTAGTCATAATTAATTCGATACAGTCAACAAAAAAAATAGGAATCAATTTCATAAGAAAGTACTACATTTTTCAATAAAATCCGAAATTAGCTAAAAATTGCTTGTGGGGCCCACCTCTCGGAATCCGGCGAAACTTAAAAAATCCGACAACCCATTCAATTACGAGTCCAACCATACCAGTTTCACTCAAATCTGACTCTGAATCGACACCGAAATCTCAAAAATTCATTTTTATGAGATTTCTAAAAGTTTTCCCAAATTTCCATATCAATACACTAATTAAATGGTAAAAACAATGATATATTCGTGTATATTGACCAAATCCGAGTTAGAATCACTTACCCAAATGTTTCTCCTTGAAAATCTACCAAAAAGTACTTCTGCTCAAGCTCAAGTTCGTCAAAAATGGCAACTGGGGACGAAATCCCCTGTTTTATAAACTGCCGAGGCAGCCATCTATCCTGGGTATCGATCATGGCTTCGATCTTTATGGCCCTCGATCCTGGGCCTCTATCCCTAACCCTCGAGCTTTGCCTTCGATCATGGCCCTCGTGCTGGGCATTCGATCATGGCCCTCAAGTTGGGCATTCGGCCCTCGAGCTGGGCCTTCAATCCTGAGCCATGTCCATGACTTCGACCCTGGGCTCGATTTCTGCAGTTACAACAGAAGAAAATTGCAGCAGCTTTTTAAGTCCAATTTTTGATTCGTTACCCATCCGAAACTCACCCGAGGCCCTCGGGACCTCAACCAAATATACCAACAAGTCCTAAAAACTCATACGAACTTATTTAAAATCTCAAATCACATAAAATGATGCTAAAATCACGAATCATGTTCCAATTCAAGCTTAATGAAACTTAGAATTTCCAACTTCTACATTCAATGTCGAAACCTATCAAATCAAGTTCGATTGACCTCAAATTTTGCACACAAGTCATAAATGACATAACAGAGCTATGAAAATTTTCGGAACTGGATTCCGACTCCAATATCAAAAATTCAACTCCCCGGTCAAACTTCCAAACTTAAATTCCTGTTTTAGCCATTTCAAGCCTAATTTCACTACGGACTTCCAAATAAAATTTCGATCACACTTCTAAGTCCAAAATGTCACGACCCAAAATCTAACCATGATCGTGATGGCACCTATCGTGTTACAAGGCAAGCCTATTTCTCAAAATTTTACTACTATATCGATTATAAGAATTTAATAAAACATTTGAATTTTTTTCATAAACTAAATCAACTCTAAATATAATTATAGAAAATACGAAAACAAGCCCCAAACATCGGGGTGTCACTAAGTCATGAGCATCTAAAACTATAAATTAAGATAAATAAACTGTCTAACTGTCCAAAAGAAGAAATGACAAAAGAAGTAACAAGGTCCTGCGGACACTAGCAGCTACCTTGCAATATCCACAGATAGCCGGCCTGAACTCAACGATCGTCGCCTTCTAACTCACCTGGATCTGCACATAAAGTGCAGGGTGTAGTATGAGTACAACCGACTCAGTTGTAACAGAAATAACTAAGGAACTGAGCAGTAGTGACGAGCTAAGCAGAATAATCCAATTATTATTTCCAAAATTAAGTACAAACAGGAGTAGATAGGTAATTTCATAAATTAGTAAGACTATAAGGAAAATTAACAGGTAAATGTGGCAACATCAAAAGGAAATGCAACCTCACAGCAATATCACTCCATCACTCAGCACTCGCACTCAGCACTCAACGCTCAACACTCTGCGCTCACTGGGGTGTGTACAGACTCCGGAGGGGCTCCCAAAGCCCAAGCGCTAAGCACGAACAACTCACGTGCTATCATATAAATACCTGGATCCACACGGTCAACTCACGTGCTACGCGGACAACTCACGCGCTATGGTATCAATACGTGGACCTGCACAGTCAACTCACGTGCTACGCGGACAACTCACGCGCTATGGTATTAATATCCTCACAATCAGGCCCTCAGCCTTACTCAATCATGTACCTCACTAGCCTCACCATCATCAACAAATAAGGGAACACATCCCACATCAAGTATCACAGCATATTAGCAAATAATAGAGACTGAGGTAAACATGTACAATAATTTCTATGACTGAGTACAAATAATGCGAGCATGAATATAGCCTAAGCATAATCTCTAACATGAAGGCAAACAAGTTCAATAACAAGTAACTACGTAAACACAGATGATGGCTATGAGGCCTCACGGGACGGACCAAGTCTCAATCCCTCGAGGTATACACCCACATGCCCATCACCTAGCGTAGGTATCACCTCCAAACAGTCACACTATATCAAATTCTCCGGGTTTATACACTACTAAAAATTCGACAAAAACCGACCAAGGTCGACCGACCAACTTTGGTCGGTCAAAAAACCGACCAAAGTTGGTCAGTTTTTCAAAATATTTTTTTTTTAATTTTTTTTTTTTGAAACCGACCAACTTTGGTCGGTTTTCTTTGGCGCAAAAATGCGGGAAACTATTTTTGAGTCCTGCAAAATTTATGTTTCAAGAAAACCGACCAACTTTGGTCAGTTTTTCAATTAAAATAAATAAAAATTAATATTAAAAAAACTGACCAAAATTGGTCGGTTAATTCGGCGGGTCATTTAAAAAAACCGACCAACTTTGGTCGGTAATTTTACTTTTTAATAAAACCGACCAACTTTGGTCGGTCATTTTCGTGCGAAAATACAATTAAAGAGTAAAAATCAAATAAAAGACAATCTTAAAACAAAATGTACCAATGGTCTAGTGGTAGAATAGTATCCTGCCACAGTACAGACCCCGGTTCGATTCCCAGATGGTGAATCTTTTTATTACATAATTAAAATACCGACCAACTTTGGTCGGTTTTTTTTTGCAATTTTTTTTTTTGAATTTAATTGGCCGACCAAAGTTGGTCGGTAATTTCCGACCAACTTTGGTCGGTATTCCTTTCCGACCACAAAAATACCGTCCACACATAAATGGTCGCATTTTGGTCGGTTTTTGGCCATTACCGACCAACGTTGGTCGGTTTTTTTGGTCGGTTTTTACTGAATTTCTAGTAGTGATACCCTCAAAGCTAGAGTTAAAACTGTTACTTACCTCAACAGCGTAAAATCCTACTCCGAGATACCCTCGTCTCTGGACCCGGTCTCCAAAAGCTCCTAATCTAACCATAATCAAATTAATACCATCAATATAGGCTAACGAATCGAATTCCACTATAAAAACTATAAAATATTCCAAAAATCCGAAACCGGCCAAAACCGGCCCCCGGGCCCACGTCTCGAAATTAGTCAAAAATAACAGAATAATAAACCCCGTCCTCTCCCGAGTCTAATCATATAAAATTCATCAAAAACGGACTCCGTTTGGTCCCTCAAATCCTCACTTAAACTCTCCAAAGCTCAAACCCTAACTCCTTCAATTTCACTTTGAAATCATCAATCAAATCCCAAAAATAAAGATGGATTCATGAAATATAACCAAAACTGAGTAGAGAACATTTACCCCAATCCTTATGGTGAAAATCGCCCCAACAATCGTCCAAATCCGAGCTCCCCAACTCAAAATATGACCGAATGAACAAATCCTCGTTTTATATATCTTTTCTGTCAGTTATTCTGCCTCATTTCTCATATCAACCAATCCCGAAATTCGCTTTTTATGTCTCTAATGGATTCCTTGTGCAATTCTAGTTGAGTTAGGCCTTTGAATCACTCCATTTGACTTTATAATGAAGGAGATATGTTGGTTTCAATATTTGCAAATAGTGCAGATTTTTAAATACGTTGTCAGTGGCAATTGCGTAATTAATCTGAAAAATCTGGCAACCTAATTCTTAGTAAAATGACCATAAAATTCCCATACGATATCCAAATTCAACTATTCTTTTTTCTACGGGTCCGTAATTATGATACGGATATAATGCTTCAATCAAAAAAGAAATCGGAGCTCATTTATTCAATATGATATGATTTATGCTTGAAGAAACGTCGTCGAAACATAAGAAAAACGAGTGCAACAAAACCCAAACCTATCCGAAACTCACTTGAGACCCTCGGGACCTCAACCAATAATTCCAACAAGTCATACATCACTACCCGAACTTAGTCGGACCTTCAGAACACCAAAACAACAAATCAACCTCGGATTCAAGCCTAAGAACTTCTAAACTTCCAACTTTCGCCAATTCATGCCTAATTCTACCACGGACCTCCAAATTACATTACGATCACACTCCTAAGTCTAAAATTACCCAACGAAGCTAATTGAATCATAAAAATCCAAATCCGAATTCGTTTATTCATAAGTCAACTTCCGGTTGACTTTTCTAACTTAGCTTTCTAACTAAGAGACTAAGTGTTCATTTCACTCCAAAACTACTCCAAACTCAAACCTACCAACTCGATACAACTCAACACAGCTGAACAACACATAAATAAGCATAGATGGGGGAAATGGGGCTATAACTCTCAGAACGAACGACCGGGTCGTTACATTCTCCCCCTCTTAAACAAACGTTCGTCCTCGAACGAGCCAAGAGTTGTTCTCAAAACCATCAAACCACCCAAAGAACTAATCATACCCATTACCATGCCGATCCAACCTACTACTAAGATGTCTTATCTATCAGAGTCCCTTCTGAATTACCTTCAAATTGATAATTCACCCTGCCATAACACCACAATCCTCAACCTAGACTCACCACACGAGACCCAAGCATAAAAACACACCGCCCTAAGGCTCATAAGCCGCTGAATACTCTCTTAAATATCCCCAAAAGTACCACAAGCATGCGCTTACACAATCAACACCTCAATGCTCAAGCTATAGTCAAACCCCGGCCTCGAGTCCTCCAGGCTGGCCCAACATCAACACATAGAAAATCACATCTCGCACCTCATCCAGGGAATCACAAGCCGTCAAGGCACAACTGATACCGAGCACTTATGTGCGCATACGAATGCGTGGAAGGAATTCAAGGAGTTTTGTTTCAAGCTGAATCAATTCCGCACGATAGAATACAAGAAAGTGAAATTTTTCTAAGGGTTCTGCAGCCTTTTAAAGATAAGTACAAACGTCTCCTTACCAATCCACAAGACTCTACTAAACCCGCTCATGACTCGTGAGACCTATGTAACCTAGAGCTCTAATACCAACTTGTCACGACCCAAAATCTAACCATGATCGTGATGGCGCCTATCATGTTACAAGGCAAGCCTATTTCCCAATATTTTACTACTAAATCGATTATAAGAATTTAATAAAACATTTGAATTTTTTTCATAAACTAAATCATCTCTAAATATAATTATAGAAAATAAGAAAACGAGCCCCAAACATCGGGGTGTCACTAAGTCATGAGCGTCTAAAACTATAAACTAAGATATATAAATTGTCTAACTGTCCAAAAGAAGAAATGACAAAAGGAGTAACAAGGTCATGCGGACGCTAGCAGCTACCTTGCAATCTCCACAGATAGTCGGCCTGAACTCAACGATCGCCGCCTTCTAACTCACCTGGATCTGCACATAAAGTGCAGGGTGTAGTATGAGTACAACTGACTCAGTAGTAACAGAAATAACTAAGGAACTGAGCAGTAGTGACAAGCTAATCAGAATAATCCTATTATTATTTCCACAATTAAGTACAAACAGGAGTAGACAGGTAATTTCATAAATCAGTAAGACTACAAGGAAAATTAACTAGTAAATGCAGCAACAACAAAAGTAAATGCAACCTCACAGCAATATCACTCCATCACTCAGCACTCAACGCTCTACACTATGCGCTCACTGGGGTGTGTACAGACTCCGGAGGAGCTACCAAAGCCCAAACGCTAAGCACGGACAACTCACGTGCCATCATATCAATACTTGGATCCGCACGGACAACTCACGTGCTACGCGGATAACTCACACGCTATGGTATAAATACCTGGACCCGCACGATCAACGCACGTGCTACGCGGACAACTCATGCGCTATGGTATTAATATCCTCACAACCAGGCCGTCGACCTCACTCAATCATGTACCTCACTAGCCGCACCATCATCAACAAATAAGGGAACACAGTCCACATCAAGTATCACAACATATTAGCAAATAATAGAGACTGAGGTAAACATGTACAATAATTTCTATGACTGATTACAAATAATGTGAGCATGAATAAAGCCTAAGCATGATCTCTAACATAAAGGCAGACAAGTTCAACAACAAGTAACTACGTAAACACACATGATGGCTATGAGGCCTCACGGGATGCACCAAATCTCAATCCCTCGAGGTATACACCCACACGCCCGTCACCTAGCGTGGGCATCATCTCTAAACAGTCACACGATATTAAATTCTCCGGGTTTATACCCTCCAAGACAGTGTTAAAACTGTTACATACCTTAATAACGTAAAATCCTACTCGGGGATGCCCTCGTCTCTGGACCTAGTCTCCTCAAGCTCCAAATCTAACAATAATCAGAATAATACCATCAACATAGGCTAACGAATCGAATTCCACAATAAAAACTACAAAATATGCCAAAACTTCGAAACCGGCCAAAACCCGGCCCTCGGGCCCACATCTCAAAATTAGTCAAAAATAGCAGAATAATAAACCTCGTCCTCTGCCGAGTCTAACCATATAAAATTCATCAAAATCGGACTCCGTTTGGTCCCTCAAACCCTCACTTAAACTCTCCAAAACTCAAAGTCCAACTCCTTCAATTTCACTTTGAAATCATCAATCAAATCCCAAAAACGAAGATGGATTCATGAAATATAACTAAAACTGAGTAGAGAACACTTACCCCAATATGTATGGTGAAAATCGCTCCCAAAATCACCCAAATCCGAGCTCCCCAACTCAAAATATGATCGAATGAACAAATCCTCGTTTTATATATTTTTTCTGCCAGTTATTCTGCCTCGTTTCACGTACCAAACGATCCCGAAACTCACTTTTTATGCCTCTAATGGATTCCTTGAGAAAGTCTAGTCACGTTAGGCTTTTGTATCACTCAATTTGACCTTATAATGAAGGAGATATGTTGGTTTCAATATTTGCAAATAGTGCAGATTTTTAAATACGCAATCAGTAGAAATTTCGTAATTAATCTGAAAAATCCGGCAACCTAATTCTTAGTAAAATGACCATAAAATCCTCATACGATATTCAATTTTGACGATTCTTTTTGCTACGGGTCCGTAATTAAGATACGGATCTAATGCTTCAGTAAAGAAATAAATCGAAGCTCATTTTATCAATATGATATCATTTATGCTTGAAGAAACGTCGTCGAAACATAAGATAAACGAGCGCAACATTACCCAAATCTATCCAAAACTCACCCGAGACCCTCGGGACCTCAACCAATAATTCCAATAAGTCAAATATCACTACCCGAACTTTGTCGAACCTTCGGAACACCTAAAACAACACCAAAACACCAAATCAACCTCAGATTCAAGCCTAAGAACTTCTAAACCTCCAACTTTCGCCAATTCAAGCCTAATTCTACCACGGACCTCCAAATTACATTCCGGACACACTCCTAAGTCTAAAATCACCCAACGAAGCTAATCGAATCATACAAATCCAAATTCGAATTCGTTTACTCATAAGTCAACTTTCGATTGATTTTTCTAACTTAGCTTTCTAACTAAGAGACTAAGTGTTCATTTCACTCCAAAACTACTCCGAACCCAAACCTACCAACTCGATACAACTTAACACAGTTGAACAACATATAAATAAGCATAGATGGAGAAAATGGGGCTATAACTCTCAGAACGAACGACCGAGTCGTTACACAAAATAACTATACAGAGCTGTTGGAATCATCAAAATTCTATTCCGTGGTCGTTTGCACATAATTCGACATCCGGTCACTATTTGAACTTAAACTTTTAATTTTTTATCAAAATTTCATATCTCGGGCTAGGGACCTCGGAATTTGATTCCGGACATATGCCCAAGTCCCAAATCACGATACGGACCTGCCGGAACTGTCAAAATACTGATCCGAGTTCGTTTGCTCAAAATGTTGACCAAAGTCAACTAAGTTGAGTTTTAAAGCTCTAATTCACATTTTACTCTATTTTTCACATAAAAACTTTTCGGAAAATTTTACAGACTGCGCACGCAAGTCGAGTAATGATAAATAGTACTTTTCGAGGTCTTAGAACACATAATTAATTATTAACTTTAAAGACGATATTTTGGGTCATCACAATTGTATCCTTATTTAATTAAAGCAATAGAATTATGTTGCAAATTATTAGAGAAAATGGTAAAAGATTGGAATCTCACATACTTGAAATTTTGTTCAGAATATTTAACTGTTGTAGAAATTTGTACATCCTCATGTGTTAAATCTTCAAAATGTGTGTGTGTGTGTATATATATATATATATATATATATATATATATATATATATTCTCATTCCGGAGGTTCATAAGAAAATGTCCTCCTTTCTTGCGGAGCAGGCCGAATGCCTCGGCAGTATAGATGCATCTATGGATCGCGCCGCACGTCCCTCGGCAGTGTACACGACACTCTGGATCAGGCCGTACGACCTCGGCAGAAATCGTGCCTAATAATAATAATTACACGATACCTTGATATTTTAATTGCTGCTTGTGAAGTTAATTGATAAATTAGAAATTATTGAAATGTAAGGAATTAATTATTTCTGCTTGTTAAGAAAATTATTGTTGTTCATCTAAAAATCATGTTTAATTCAATATATTCTATTGTAATATTATTGACCCATAGTGAGTGTCAAAGTCGACCTCTCGTCATTACTTCTTCGAAATTAGGCTTGATACGTACTGGGTACACGTTGTTTATGTACTCATGCTACACTTGCTGCATATTTTTGTGCAGGAATAGATATGTCTAGCGGTCTTGCGGGCGCAGAGGTGTGGTTAAATGCGGGAATTTAGGTGAGCTGCATTCTATATTATGATCTGCAGCCAGCAGAGTCTCCTGCAGAGTTATTGATATCTTTCCTATCTAATTTGTATTCCAAACAGATGTTGTATTTTATTTTACTTCCTATTAAATGCTCATGCACTTGTGACACCGGGTCTTGGGAGTGGTTATAGGTTGTTTAGTAATTTAGTTGTTAAAATATTTATCACTTACTCTATGAGTTCTATATTTACTATTCAATTGAGAAAATTTTGATTTCAAAAATACTAAAATGGGCAATTAAGTTAATTAATTATGGTTGGCTTGCCTGACAGCGGTGTTAGGCACCATCACGGCCTTTTGATAGATTTTGGGTTGTGACATTAATTTGTATCAATGAGGATGACTAACCCAATCTCAAGTTCCATTCTCACAAAGCACACAAAGTTGGAATTTTCCGAAAAGATCCAGGTTTTAAAAGTTCTCGTTGAGTTTTCGGTTTATGGTTCACTGTTGTTCGTTGCTATTTCAAGTTCGATATTGGATATCTATTTATTGATCTTTTCTCAATATATAATAAAAATCTTCACCGCAAAGGTTCTTATTCTTCTCTTGTTATAGTTACTTTCTGTGTTTAATAATTTATGGAGAAATTTAGTTCTATTGTGAATTTGTTCGTCGGGATGCATATCTTTAATTAAAATTAATTATTAAAAATAAAATATTTTGTAGTGACAATATATATCTTCTTTGATTATCGAGAGCATTTTTAATATTTGTTTCAAGTATTCAGTAGCTATGGTTTAAACAAGTTTCTGAATAGTCAACTTTAAAGTGTATTAACTAAAGAATTAGTATTAATATATGGTTATGATATAATTAAATATTTAATTAATCTATGAGAAGTACACGTTAAGTTTTCCATTCTATGACATTCTCGAATACATAAAGATACGGTATTACTTGATATGGTACCATGTAGTTCATGCCCTCATATTTGGATTTGTTTTTTGAAACTAACTTAATGGAACTTTCAGTAGCTTCTGTTAAAGGTTTAGCTCGTAATTTGCATTAAATAATTATTATTGTTACTTTTGTATATTATTTTGATTAGTTTAAGTATTATTTTTACATTAATGTTGAAACTGTATTATGGAAAAGTTATTAATAAACTGAGCTTAGGTGAGTCAAGGCCGATTGATTGGTAAGAAAAATAATTGTGAGTGAGTGAGATATGTCACAAACTAATTCATGACTCGTTGCAATAAATAAATAAAAAATATTAAACAATATACAAATAAATGTCTGGGATCTAAAAGAGACAAATAAATGGAATACTTTTAAAAAAAGGTAGAAACATTTTACACACGCTGTAACTATTAGCCCATGTGTTTATACCCAAACTTTGGATTGATATGCTTAAGTAATAAAAGGCTCATGTCCGCATTCCTGCGTCTCGATACCTTTAATTTTAAATGAATTATATTTTAACCATGTGTACATTCCGTACCTTGGTTTAACATCTACCTTCAATGAAATACCTTGTGTGCGTATCGCATCTAGGTCAACATAATTAATAAAATATAATAAATCAAGTGAAGCGGTAATAAATAAGCCATAATCAATAAAATACAAGAATATCTAAAAATTGATTTAAGCCTTACATAGGCAATAGAGCTAGAACCACGGGACTCGAGGGGTGCCTTACACCTTCCCCTCGGTCAACCGAATTCCTTAATCAGTTTTCTGTTGTCGTAGACCATAAATTAGGAGTCAAATCTTCCTTTTGATAAGGGATTAAATAAAAGGTGACTTGGAACATCAAAACTCAATTCCAAATGGCGACTCTAAATAATACATAATCCCTTTTCAAAACGTCACTTCAATTGGAAAAACTCTTCTAGCTCTACCTCGTAATAGAGTTGTGGAAAAAAAGAGGTGTGATAGCTCTGACGACTCTGCTGGGGACAATTAATAAGAATTCGAGCTTTGTATATTGATTCTTGTTTGGCTTTTATCATGTTTTGGATATTATTGTGTTTGGGAGCCTATTGTGCTATTTGTCGCTTATTTATCGCTTTAATATTTATTTGAACTGTGATATAAATTGTATACTCTCTCGCACCCCTCTGAGTCTTCTAATAGGTAGTTATGTTGTGTTTGCCTACCAGCATCACAAAAATTATGTCTTGAGATAAAGCCAGTTAGCCTACCAGCTTCTGGTGAAGGATTTAGTCACACATGTTTAGGCAGGAGAGCCGTTAGCTAGCCAATACTGTTCTACTACTGGTGACGCTTGATGCTCCTCGGCTTGGGTTGTCCGCCCGCGTAAGCCAGGTCTAGATACCATCTCCTTTAGGATTTGGAAACTTAGAAGAACAAGTCACGAACAATGAATATTCTTAGTAGGCTATGCTTTGTTTGCATCATGTGCATTGGACTTAGCGAGACTCGGCACAGGGGCCGGGCCCGTCTAGGACAGGTACCAATTTTTCAGACCAACATGTTCATTTCTCTGTGCTACATGTAACATTATTTTGTAGGTTTTACTGAAATGTTGACCGGCTTTAGGATAGATTGATTGAACAGGGAAAGAGAAAGAGAAAATTTTCTCAAAATTTTCATAAAAAACCCATTTTTAATAAAATTTTGAAGGGTTCTAATGTGTAAAATCACAATTTTCAAAATGGTTTTTTTAATTTATTTAAATCGAACTACGCGGTTTGATTTTCACCGGATGTGAGATACGTAGGCAACCTTCATCAGGTTCAACCCCATTTTAAAAAAACAAAAAAAAAGGTGTCTATGCACTCTTATTTTTTATCAAATAATAATAATTATAATAATAATAATAATAATAATAATAATAATAATAATAATAATAATAATAATAATAATAATAATAATAATAATAATAATAATAATAATAATAATAATAATAATAATAATAATAATAATAATAATAATAATAATAATAATAATAATAATAATAATAATATAGTCACTTTGTCAGTTTATCTCTTTTAACCAGTTTTGCCCTTGCGTCCGGTCCTTTTGTTGAAATAGCCTTGAAACCTTCCTCGGAAATGCGAAATGGGAGGCCAGTTTATTTTTTATTTTTATGTTCACTTGTTTTTACAAAAAATAATCATTTTGAGCCTTTTTTTAAAATTTCATGATTATTTTACTAATTTAACCTTTTTTTAGTCCCACAGTTTAGTTTTTATTTTTTATTTTTATAGAGTAAAAACCCGAGAAATCAGATTTTTTGTGTCAATAATATATTTGATTAAAGTCTAACCCCGTGTTTGGGTAAACAAGTACACCATGAGTGGAGAAAGAGGTAAGTCTGAAAAGAGGCCCATATCATAAGGGATACCGGATTTTCTGATTGTCGATCAGATACCACGGTTGTTGTGGGATTGATGGAGAGACTTTAAGGAATATGAGAGAAACCAAATAAAGAAGTACTTGGGACATTTGGTTCACATGATGACGATCAAGCCCAGGAGGGATGTGATCGAAGCTTTGATTCCATATTGGGATCCTAAAAATAATGTGTTCCATTTTACCGACTGTGAAATGACTCCGACCATAGAGGAAATCGCCCATTTCCAAGGGTGGGTCCGCAATCTTCGCCGCCAAAGGCCCATAGTACCAAAAAATGTGAATGAGGGTAAGTTTCTGAAGCTTTTGAACATAAATTACGAACAATATGAAGGTTTAGGAGGAAAGTGGGTTAAGTTGAAATTTCTGTTTCGAAATAAATGTGGGAAAATTGAAATCAAAGGAAAATAAGAAAACATGGAAGGTTCATAGAAGGTTTGCATTTATGGTTGCTTTTCTGGGGCGTGTATTTTTCCCGGAAAGGGAAGGGCGCACTGACATCCGCTTGGCAGGTGTAGTTGAGGCTTTGACCTCAGAATGGATGATTATACTTTGGTCCCTACAATTCTTTCTTGCATTTTTCATGCTTTAACTAGATGTAAATTGGGCACGCGAAACTTTGATGGCTGCAACATTTTGTTACAGATATAGTTTTTGTAGCATTTTTATCGTCATCCTACGATCACTGATTTTAGGGAGCTATGGCCCAATCATACTTATGATCACCAGAAAAGAATTGGTGAATTTGACTTACTAGAAGGGATTGACGCCTAGAAAGAAATACTTATTACTTTGTCTGCCAAACAGATCACATGGAACTACGATTAGTTTTCCTCTAAAGAAGTCATTTGTGAGTCTGCATACCATTCTTATTTGGTACTCATAGGATTGGATGGGTGTTTAACCCTATTCTCCACTTCGGGTAATGCGCCAATTCGTACGACTACAGGAAGTGCCACCAACACGAGATATGAGCAAGTTATGTTATGATTTGGTAAAGATCGGCCTCATGACGAAGAAGAAATTATGAAAATTTTGTATGCAAGTAAGGTCTCGGGGTTGAATGAGATGGCAGAAGATCGAGATCGTGGAGAGGTGATCCCTGAATATATTACCTGGTTTCATGATCCTTTGTCCTTTAGAGATAGGCCTAAGGGGTCGAATATGAGGAGAAATGATCAAAGAACTATAGAAAGGCTGAAAGAGGAATTGGAGCATGCTCAGATGACCATAGCCAAACAACAAGCCCAACAGCAAGTCGGAGTCGCTCAGATTCGTTTAAATATTGAGAAATATTATCAATCTGCCTTACAGGTCATGGATAAAGATCTAAAGCATGTTAAAAATGAGGTGGCCCGCTTAGAAGAAGAACTGGCAAACACGATTGGTTTAGTCAGAAGAGTCGAGGCGAACAAAAATGTTGAAATACATAAGTTGCAAGAAGACTTGAGTATCATTGAAGAGGATGCGCACCAGCAACAATTGGCGTTTGATCAGCAAAAGAGCAGTTTGAAAGAGAAAGGGCCAATTGGATACGCTCAGAGGGTCAGCTACATGCACAATTAGAAGAAATAAAAAGGCAGAAGAGGGATCATCAACATGCAGATTTTGAGGCAGAGCGGCGTCAGTGGATGATAGAGAGAGGTGTGCTAAACCGTTATATTGAAGAGCATGAGAGACAGGAGGCTCAGATAGGGCACTCCCTCAACACTACCCAGATGTGGTTGCAGAATTGTCATGTGAATATGGGACAAGCCATAGAGCAAGTACTTCGATTGGCAGAGAAAGCAACATATGTTCATGATGATCATCGTCATCTAAACAATGAGAAAGTTGGTCAACAGGCACGTGCTCTCATTCCACAGTTGCCAGCGGTGTTTCAGAATTTGTACGAGACTTTGGGGGGATAGTGGAGGCCAAGAGATGCATATCATTGATGATATCAGTTTAAGCAAGAAGACCATTGAGGATTAAAAGTTTTAGTACAATAAATTAGCTTTTAGTTTCATTTTCGTTTGTTGCATTTTTATTTTTATATTTGTAGTCTTTTATTCTTATCAAAGTTTATTTTATTCCAGTCATGTTTATGTCTTTAGAGTCAGTAGAGTCAGCTTCTATATATTTCCTTTTCTCGCATTGTATATAAAAAATTTTGATTGAAAATGAATGAAAAACATTTTAGTTTGTTTCATTTTATTTTTATATTAAAAAAATCATCAAAATTGTTATTATTTCCCCCCTGAACTACGTAATGGTCTGATTCATGCGGCGTCATGATACGTAGGCAATCCTCATCGGATGCGATCATAGCCAAAATTAATCTTTAAAAAAAATTGAGGAATAAAAAGAAAAAAAAAGAGGGAAAAAGAGTTAAATTCACGAGGAAATAAACCAATAAGCCGGGATGAAGCATGAAGCCTTCCAAGCTCATTTTAGAAATGAAAATGACATTAGGTGCATGATATACAATGTGTTATTAATATTTGTAAAATGTCTAACTCTAACACGTTTGTTGTTTGTCATTTTAAAGATAAAGTTAAACAGCGGTGGTTGGTTTGTGATTTAAACTAGCGGCTCACCCTTACAACACGAGATCAAAAGGAAAAAGTAGAATGTCAAACAACAGTGAGAATGACTCAGATAATGATGATGTCCATGGACAATTGGTCGAACAAGGTACGAGACTGGTTGAAGAAGTAACAGTGTTGAAACAACAATTGGCAGAGATGTACCAAGCTTGGGTGAATGGACAGGCACCGCCCCCACTATCCATAGGACCTTCGGATAATCTTCATAATGTGTCAGTTGCAAATCAGGTACCCATCTCCATAACAAGTAACCCATTGTACCAACCTGGATTCAGTCTGAGCATTAACCTTCCCACTATCCCCAGTACCTTCATTCCACGTCCTCCAACCGCACCCCTCAGAAATGACCCACCTACTGTACCCATTGTCTATACTTTTACTGTTCCTCAACCGGCTCTCGCTCAAAAGCTCAACAATGATCCACAACTGATTGGTCACGATGCCCAACATTACTCTCCAGAACTGACTTTCAAAGTTCCAGATTCATACAAGCATACTCCTCAGAACATGTTCCCAATTGAGATCGAAAAGCCCGACAAGAATATGGAACAAGAGGAAATGACCAGAAAAATGAAGAGCTTGGAATAAACCAGGAGAAACATATAGGGTTTTGGAGGCCACAAGAGTGTTTCGTTTAACGATCTATGCATGTTCCCCCATGTTCATTTGCCACTCGGCTTCAAGACCCCCAAGTTTAATAAGTATGATGGGCATGGTGATCTCGTTGCCCATTTGAAGAGGTATTGTAATCAATTGAGGGGAGCAGGAGGCAAAGAAGAATTACTCATGGCTTATTTTGGGGAAAGTTTAACATGAATTGCTTCAGAATGGTTCATAGATCAAAACATCTCTCACTGACATGTTTGGGATGACATGGCTCAAGATTTTGTCCAACAGTTTCACTACAATATTGATATAGTGGCAGATCGTTCCTCTCTCGTCAACATAAAGAAGAAACCAACAGAAAACTTCAGAGAATATGCAATCAAGTGGAGAGAGAAGGCTGCTAGGGTCAAACCACCAATGAAAGAGGCAGAAATGATTGACTATTTTCTCCAAACTCTGGATCCTGATTACCTCTCTTACATGTTGTCCGCCATTGGTAAACCCTTCATTGAGGCAATTAAGATTGGTGAAATAGTTGAGAATGTCATGAAGTCAGGAAAAATTGTGAGTCAGGCAGCTCTTAAGGCAACCACACAAGCAATTCAAAGCGGGTCAGGCAGTTTTGGAAATCGAAAAAAGAAAGAGGAAGGATCCATGATGGCATCTGGGTTCGGGGGAGTTTAAAGAGGAATAGTTCCTTCTTATGTGCAATTCCAACAAGGACAATCCAATTCTCATCAACATTACTATCCACCTCAGGGTCCCTGATACTCCATTCCCCCACAACAATACACAGTGTTTAATGCTCAAGCTTATGTTAGACCTCCTAATCACCAACAATGGCGGGCACCGATTCCACAAGGCTCCTATCAAATTTGGCCGAATTTTTAGGCGCCATATAATCCTCGTCCCCAATAGGAGTATGTGAGAGAACAGGAGACAAAGAAAGAGTTCACCCCAATTGGAGAATCATATACAAGCCAATTTTGAAAATTGATGCAGTTGCGGTTGATTGAACTTATCATGTCGCGTTATGTGAATCCAAATTCGAAAGGTTTTGACTCAAATGCAAAATGTGAGTATCACTCTAACACCCAAGGTCATAGTACTAAAAATTATTGGACGTTAAATAAAGCCATTGAAGATTTGATTGAAGGAAAGGCAATTGTGGTGACAAACAATAAGGATACTCCTAATATCACAAACAATCCACTCCCAACTCATAATAATACATATTTTATTGGGATGATTTGTGATTATCGGGATTATAAGCAGTCTGGCAAGACAGAGATGGTTGTCGAAACCATAGGGAAAGAACTAAAAGTGATAGTAAGCCCACCGCAATTGGCACCGTTGATTGTGAAAGGTGCGAGTTCTAGCTTGAACTTGGCAGGTTTGGGAAAATCGATTCTCTATGTCCCTGGAAGCACAAAAAGAGTTGAGGTTCAATTAGGTGGGCCCAAACTTTACATCCTTTGGGGCATTCAAAAGATTGTTCCGAATAATGATTTGAGAAATATAACAGAGCCTGTCATGATCCGACCTGTTGTACAACTCCTAGTGACAAACACGAAAGATATTCCCATGAATTATAACAAGACTGTCATGATATATAGAGGAAAAGAGATAGTTGAAGAAATAGATGAAATAAGGGGCTTGACCCGCTCTGGAAGGTGCTACTCGCCAGAGGAATTGAGAAAAGCTAAGCAATCCATGGAAAGTCACTTGCTAGTGAAAGAACTAGTTGCAGAAAAAGAAGCGGAGGAATTCCTTAAGAAGATGAAAATGCAAGATTACCCAATCATTGACCAACTAAGGAAAACCCCTGCTCAGATATTTTTGTTATCTCTTCTTTTGCACTCGGAAGAGCATCACCGTGTGTTGATCAAAACTCTGAACGAGGCATATGTCTCAGAAAAGACAACGGTGAATCAGCTAGAAAAAATGGCTGAAAGATTCTTTGAAGTAAATAGAATTACTTTCAGCGATGATGATTTGCCTGAGGAAGGAGCTGGGCACAATAGAGCTTTGCATCTTACGGTCAAATATGAAGGGCACTACGTAAAATGAGTCATGATTGATGGAGGCTCAATTGTAGATGTATGTCCTCTTTCTGCTCTACAACAGCTGAACATTGACACTAATAGAATTCGAACTAGTAATGTCAGCATCAGAGCTTTTGATGGTTCAAAAAGGGACACTATTGGGGAAATCGAACTCACCATGACAATCGGCCCGGTTGATTTCAACATTGTCTTTCAAGTGTTAGATATGGAAACTTCCTATAATTTTCTTCTGGGAAGGCCGTGGATCCATATGGCCAGAGCTGTACCATCCACCCTACATCAAATGGTCAAATTCGAGTATGACATGCAAGAAATTATTGTTCATGGGGAGGATGACTCATCCGTCTATAAAGACCCGTCCCTTCCATGTATCGAGGCCAAGGAAGGGTGTGAATCCATCATATATCAAGCTTTTGAGGTGATTGAGGTTGACCAAGTGGAAGAAGGAAAACCAATTCTGCATCCCCGTCTTTCGGCCACATCCATGATGGTAGATGCGCTAATTGTGAGGAATGGCTATGAACCAGGAAAAGTATTAGGATCCTCTCTGTAGGGAATTGTGAACCCTATTGCTCCTTTTTCGAAGAAAGATACCTTTGGCTTGGGTTTTAAACCAACATCAACTGACATAGACAGAGCCAAGGCCCACAAAAAGAATGGTTGTGATTTGTCCAAACCAATCCCTCACATTAGCTACTTTTTTGTCAAGCCACAATTTGAAGAAGTCCAAAATCCCTATTCTCAGGATGACATTGATGAAGTTTGTCAGGGTCACAAGGAGATATTCTATGAGATCAATATGGTTCAAGTTGGTGAGGGCCCTAGCCGTGCAAGTGTTCAGTTGATTGGTCCAGATACCTCGCTCAACAACTGGGAAGCAACTCACCTTCCCATTAGGAAGGAGTCTTGGTAGTTTGTTTTGTTGCTTTTTCTGTATTTGGATTATTTTAAGGGTTGCAATCCAGATATTTTAGTTTAATTGCTTTGTTTTGATGTTAACCCTTCTATCCTTTCAAATTCAATGAAATGAAGTTCCAGTTTTGTAGTAAAATTCTGTCTTTTCCTTTCCCTATTTTTTGTTAATTTCTTATCATTTTCAGTTTTGTTAACGCTGGCTTTAAAAACATGACATGCATGCAGAATTCATACCCAGATCTTAAAAAGTTGTCTAATCTCGAAATAATAAATCAAGAAATTGAGTATGATGAAGATGAGGCTTTTAAGGAAATAAAAAGGGAATTGGATCAATTTAATAATAAGCCTAAGCCTAATTTAAATGAAACTGAGGCACTTAATCTGGGAAGTCTTGAAGAAACCAGAGAAACAAAGATAAGCATTTATATTGAACAAAAGACTAGAGATGACATAATTCAAGTTTTGTTCGAGTACAGAGATGTATTTGCTTGGTCGTATGATGACATGCCGGGTTTGAGTGGCGATTTAGTGGTTCATAAGCTTCTCACATATCTTAATTTTCCACCAATCCAGCAAAAACAAAGGAAGTTTAAGACATTCATGAGTGATAAGATTAAAGAAGAAATCACCAAGCAACTAAGTGCAACTGTGATCAGGGTAGTCCGATATACTACATGGTTATCAAATGTTGTGTCGGTTCCAAAGAAGGATGGGAAAATTAGAGTTTGTGTTGACTATAGGGATTTAAACAATGCAAGTCCAAAGGACAACTTTCCCTTACCCAACATTTATATCCTTGTTGACAATTGTGCTAAACATGAGATCCAATATTTTGTGGATTGTTATGCCGGGTATCACCAAATTCTGATGGATGAAGAAGATGCGGAAAAGACCGCCTTCACCACTCCATGGGGAACGTATTGTTATAGAGTCATGCCATTTGGTTTGAAGAACGCAAGGAAAACTTACATGAGAGCCATGACTACCATATTCCATGACATGATGCACAAAGAGATTGAAGTGTATGTTGATGATGTGATCATTAAGCCCAGAACACAAGATGACCATGTGCAAGACTTGAAAAAGTTCTTTGAAAGGCTACGAAGATAAAATCTCAAACTCAATCCAGCCAAATGCACATTTGGAGTTCCTTCTGGGAAGCTTTTGGGTTTTATAGTTAGTTGAAAAGGCATTGAGTTAGATCCCTCCAAGATAAAGACCATTCGAGAGCTTCCTCCCCCGAAGAACAAAATAGAAGTCATGAGTTTACTCAGGAGACTGAACTACATCAGCAGGTTCATCGTGCAACTTACAACCACATGTGAGCCCATTTTCAAGTTGTTGAAAAAGAACGCCACTATCAAGTGGACAGATGAGTTCCAAGAAGATTTTGATAAGATCAAGGAATATTTGTCAAATCCCCCTATTTTGGTCTCGCCCGAACCTGGTAGGCCTCTGTTTTTATATCTGTCAGTAATGGATAGTTCCTTTGGTTGTGTTCTGGGTCAACATGATGCCACAGGAAAAAAGGAACAAGCAATATATTATTTGAGCAAAAAAGTTCACCACTTATGAGGCCAAATACACTCTTCTGGAAAAAACATGTTGCGCCTTAACCTGGGTCGCCCAGACGCTTAGGCATTATCTTTTGGCCTATACAACTTACCTCATATCTCGAATGGATCCCCTGAAGTACATCTTTCAAAAGCCGATTCCAACTGGCAGATTGGCAAAGTGGCAAATCTTGCTCACAAAGTTTGATATTGTTTATTGTCACGACCCCAAATTTCCCTCTGTAGGATGTCGTGATGGCACCTAATCGCTAAGACTAGGTAAGCCTATCAATGCGGAATAATAATAGAAATATGAAATAAATAAATTTGCAAACTCACATAATTATAACTCCCAAAAACCCGGTAGAAATAAATCACAAGCTTCTAAGAATTTATCCTCAATGTATCTATATATCAGGGTCTAAAGAAAAATAAGGAAGCAACATAACAATGATAGAAGGGGACTCTGGAGTCTGCGAACGCTGGCAGATATACCTCGAAGTCTCCGTACACAGGTAGCTCATTGATATCTGGGCTGGTAAGATGTATCTGGATCTGCACAAAAAGATGTGCAGAAGCGTAGTATGAGTACACCATAGCGGTACCTATTAAGTACCAAGCCTAACCTCGGTAGAGTAGTGACGAGGTCAGGTCAGGCCCTACTGGAAAATAATAATGGCATGGTAAAATATTTAACAATATAATAAAAATAAAATGACAATGGAAACTAATCACGTAGTATGTCACCATTTAATTACACAAAATAATGGCAAATAATATCTCGTGGAATCAAAACAGAATTCCTTTCAACTTTAAGAAAATCACAACAAATAATCAAAGGCAACTGCGGCCATAAATCAATATCAACAAGGGCACATCCGAGGTACCGCCTCGTAGTCCCAAATCATAAATAAATTCACAATATCTCATTTTCTTATCTCACTGCGGGAGCCTTCATAATTTATTTTAAAGAAAATATTTTTTTTCCCGAAATAGCATCCCGCGTTTTAGCTATCCTTATCACACCGCATGACTTCTAGTAGTTTTCCCTACTAGTCATGCGTATCAAGCCACCCTTATCTCACCCCATGCGTTTCACATCAAACCTTATACCACCGCATGCGTATCAGTATCACAATTTGTACCTCAACTGCGAAATATTTCAATTTGTCAAAATAAATCAACAACAATATTTTTCCATAATAAAGAGCTCACGGCTCATGCCAAAATAATTCAACAATAATATTTTTCCACAATAAAGAGCTCACGGCTCCATCACAATGAGTACGAAAATCTCACCAAAAATATTCGGGAATAAATAACTCAACAAAATAATATTTCAAAATTTTAATACGTTGCTTCAATACCAAATTTAAAATATCTAATAATTCATATTAATAATATTTAATTTAAAGAAAATCAACCTTCAAATAATGCACAAAATAAAAGAAACCAAGTTTCAATTAAACAGGTAAAACAATTAGCAGGAAAAGGTCAAGCAATTTAAAGTAATAAACATTTAATTCAATAATGAAGAATAATACAAGGTAAAATTATTTAATTGATTTGCAACAACTATCTACACAATTTAAAGACATAATCTTTCATATTTAGCCTGTGTACACACTCGTCACCTTGTGTATACGACTTTTAATACATTTCAATTTATCACAACAATACCAATCCTAGGGAAAATTCCTCCACCTCCCCCCTCCCCTTCCCACCCACAAGGTTAGACAAGTCACTTACCTCGACTTGCTCTTATTTAATCAAGTAGTATGCCTTTTTCTCTATTTTCCGACTTTGATCGACTCGTATCTAGTCATAATTAATTCGATACAGTCAACAAAAATTTTAGGAATCAATATCATAAGAAAATATGACATTTTTCAATAAAATCGAAATTAGCTCAAAAATTGTTCGTGGGGACCACATCTCGGAATCTGGCAAAACTTACAAAATCCGACAACCCATTCAATTTCGAGTCCAGCCATACCAGTTTCACTCAAATCCGACTCTGAATCAACACCGAAATCTCAAAAATTCGTTTCTATGAGATTTCTAAAATTTTCCCAAATTTCAATCTCAAAACACTGATTAAATGGTTAAAATAATAATATATTCGTGTATATTGACCAAATCCCAGTTAGAATCACTTACCCAAATATTTTTCCTTAAAAATCTGACAAAAATCGCTTCTGCTCAATCTCAAGTTCGTCAAAAATGGCAAATGGGACGAAATCCCCTGTTTTATACAACTGCCCAGGCAGCCTTCGATCTCGGGCATCGATCACGGCTTCGATCTTTATGGCCCTTGATCCTGGCCTCGGTCATAGCCCCCGATCCTGGGCCTTCGATCACTGGCCTCGGTCATAGCCCTCGATCCTGGGCCTCGATCACTGCCTTCGATCATGTCCCTCGAGCCTTGCCCTCGAGCTTGACTTCGATCATGGCCCTCGAGCCTTGCCCTCGAGCCTGCCTTCGATCATGGCCCTCGAGCCTAGCCCTCGAGCCTTGGCTCGATTTATGGGCTCGATTTTGTTTCTGCATTTTCAGCAGAAATGTTGCAGCAGCTGCTTAGTTCCCACTTTTGATCCGTTAACCATCTGAAACTCACCCGAGACCCTCAGGACCTCAACCAAATACACCAACAAGTCCTAAAATATCATACAAACTTATTTGAAACCTCAAATCACATCAAACAATGCTAAAATCACAAATCACACCCCAACTCAAGCTTAAGGAAACTTTAAAATTTCCAACTTCTATATTCGATGTCGAAACTTATCAAATCAAATTCGATTGACCTCAAATTTTGCACACAAGTCATAAATGACATAACGGAGCTATGAAAATTTTCGGAACTGGATCCCAACTCCGGTATCAAAAAGTCAACTCCCCGATCAAACTTTCAAACTTAAATTCCTATTTTAGCCATTTCAAGCCTAGTTTAACTATGGACTTCCAAATAAAATTCCGAACACGCTCCTAAGTCCAAAATCACCATACGGAGCTGTTGAAATCATCAAAATTTTATTCTGGGGTCGTTTACACATAATTCTACATCCGATCACTATTTGAACTTAAACTTTTAATTTTTCATCAAAATTTCATATCTCGGGCTAGGGACCTTGGAATTTAATTTCGGGAATACGCCCAAGTCCCATTCACGATACGGATCTACCGGAACTGTCAAAATACTGATCTGAGTTTGTTTGCTCAAAATGTTGACCAAAGTCAACTCAATTGAGTTTTAAAATTTATTTCACATTTTAATCCATTTTCACATAAAAACTTTTCGAAAAAATTTTCGGACTGCGCACGCAAGTCGAGGAATGATAAATAGTATTTTTCGAGGTCTTAGAACACAGAATAAATTATTAAATTAAAAGATGACATTTTAGGTCATCACATTTATGTCACTCGCACTGCCATGAAGGCACAAGCTTTGGCTGATCATCTAGCAGAAAACTCGGTTGATGATTAGTATGAATCTTTGAACATATATTTCCCAGATGAATGGGTTAATTTAGTTGAAGAAGTAGTCCAAGATGACAGTTAAATTTGGAAACTATACTTTGATGGGGCTGTCAATATCAAAGGCGTAGGGATTGGGGCAATTCTTGTATCACCTACTGGGCAACATTACCCTGCCACAGCGCGACTTCGTTTCTTCTGTGCAAACAATACGACGGAATATGAATCTTGCATCATGGGTCTGAACATGGCAATAAACCTAAATATGCATGAACTGTTGGTGATGGGAGATTCAGATTTGCTTATTCGGCAGGCTCAAGGTGATTGGGAGACTCGATACATCAAGCTCATTCCATATAGACAATGTGTGGAGGATCTTAGCAAAAGGTTCAAGTCCATCAAGTTCAGGTACATTCCTAGGTTTCACAATGAATTAGCTGATGCCTTGGCCACCTTGGCCTCAATGCTTCCATATCCGGGTAATACTCACATTGACCCATTAGAAATTCAAATTCAGGATCAACATGGTTATTGCAATACAATTGAAGCAGAACCAGATGGTGAACCATGGTACAATGATATTAAACAGTTTCTGACAACAAGAGAATATCCAGAACACGCTAATAGGGATCAAAAGAGAACTATTATGCGACTCTCTAATGGTTTCTTTTTGAGTGAGGAAATCCTATACAAAAGAACTCCGGATTTGAATTTGTTGAGATGTGTAGATGCCAAAGAAGCTGAAATAATTATGAATGAGGTGCGTTCGGGAGTTTGTGGTCCACACATGAATGGATATGTTCTAGCAAAGAAAATCCTTCGGGCAGGATATTATTAGCTTACTATGGAACGAGATTGCTTTCGTTTTGTTCGCAAGAGCCACCAGTGTCAGATTCACAGTGATTTGATTCACTCGCCTCCTTTAGAGTTGTATCATATGTCGGCTCCTTGGCCTTTTGTTTCTTGGGGAATGGACGTCATTGGACCAATCGAGCCAAAAGCTTCAAATGGGCACAGATTCATCTTGGTTGCAATTGATTACTTCACCAAATGGGTGGAAGCTATTACATTGAAAGCAATTACCAAGAAAGCAGTAGTAGACTTTGTTCACTCCAACATCATTTATGGTTTCGGTATTCCAAAAATTATTATCATGGATAGTGCTGCTAATTTGAATAGTCATCTGATGAAGGAGGTATATGAACAATTTAAAATTGAGCATCGCAATTCTACTCCTTACCGGCTCAAAGCTAAAAGAGTTGTTGAAGCTGCGAATAAGAACATAAAGAAGATTCTCAGGAAGATGATCCAAGGGTCTAGACAATGGCACGAGAAACTGCTTTTTGCTCTTTTGGGATACCGGACAACTGTCTGTACATCAACTGGCGCAATGCCCTACTTATTGGTTTATGGCACTGAAGGTCATACCTACTGAAGTTGAGATTCCCTCTCTCCGAATCATTATTGAAGCAGGGATTGAGAACACTGACTGGGTCAAGTCCCGATTAGAACAGTTGAGTTTGATTGATGAAAAGCATTTGGCCGCAGTTTGTTTTGGTCAGTTATACCAACAAAGAATGGCCCGCGCTTACACTAATAAAGTGCGCCCAAGACAATTCGAGGTAGGACAACTTGTTTTGAAACGTATCTTTCTGCACCAGGAAGAAGCAAAAGGAAAGTTCGCCCCGAATTGGCAAGGTCCTTATCTCATCAAGAAAGTATTGTCAAAAGGAGCTCTACACTTGGCAGATATAGAAGGAAAGGTGACTGATATATCCGTCAACGCAGATGCGGTCAAGAGATACTATGTCTGACATGCCTCTGTTGGGGCATTTTTATACTTAGCATTCTCAGGTTGGGATGACGAAAGGCTATCATTCTCGCTACCCAAACACTAGTCAACCCTAGTTATCCTTTTGAAGCCTTGTTTATATTTCCTTATTTTCCCCTCTTTTGGAACCAATGTACTTGATTTTTCTAATTTTTTTTATTAAGTACAAGTGTAGAGCTTCAGCCATTAGGACCTTTGTAAATAAACTAAGGCATCGTCCTTTGAAGCCAACTCAATGTGGTAACAAAGGTGAGTGCAATATCGGATTCCTTAGAGGTTGTCATGTGTTAATTAGATTAAGTCTATGGAAAGATTTCCTCGATTTCACATCGAAGAGTACGTACTACATCAAAGCCAAAGATGGGTACAAATACCAATTATGTACTCTTATCTACGATGCAAAATTTAAGGCGGGTGAAGAAACTCCGATGGCGATGGCGTGAATTTCTTTTCCTGGACTGCTGCCTACCTTTTTGTGAAGGAAACTATATTTTCTTTGGCTACAGCTGTAGGAAGGCTAGTGTGTCTTGACGCGGCAACTATAAACAAAACTAGGCCGAGTTGTGCGAGAGTAAAAGTTCTTGTCGATTTGTTGGTCGAACTACCTAAAAAGGTGCGATTGGATATTGATGATGAAGTTTCTGGTGGTTTTCGAACATAAGGGGTAAGAATTCAGTATGACATGCTATCAAAATATTGTAAGGAGTGTAAACTACAAGGACATGATGAAATTGAATGTTGGCGTTTGCACCCCGAGCTTATTGAGAATCGAAGCAGCGAGAAAAGGAATGATCTTGCTGATTCGAATAACTGGAATGCTGCTGCTGATGAACAAGGAAAAACCAAAAATCACACTGCCCCTTTAATGATTCTCATGAGTGGAAAAGTAGTCGGGGCGCTGCCTCAGCCATTGTAAAGATCCCTTTGATTCAGTATACTATGGACGATGCCTCAGCCATTGTAAAGAGGAAAAACTAAATGAGAGAGTCTTATTGGTGAAAACCCTCACGGGCACTATAAGGAAATAATGAGTTAAGAGAAAGGCAAATGAGAGAGGTCAATTGGTGAAAACCCACAAAGGGCATCATTGATCGATTTAGGTCTTCATATATCCCTGCACAAGCATGGCTAAGACAAAGAACTCAGTTTCAAAGTGAAATTTACAACAAATTTTAAAAATTAGACGGTTCAGACGGATCGGGCATCCATTCCAAAGTGCATGTCATGTTCATTGAAGTCCGCATATTCCTCTAGATAAGTCCTTTCTTATTTTTTCCTCGGAAAGGAACACTTCTTGATTAAGTTGTAATATCTATTAGTTCACCTTCTTGTTTTCTTTTGCATTATTTTTTTGAGTCCCTTTCAGTCCAATTTTGTCAAAGCAAAGCAAAGAAAAGGCCGCAAAATTGGTTACAGTTTCCCCGTTATATGAAGCAAACATTTCTGGGCGTAAACAGTATGGGCAAAGGCATAAATCCATCTTTGATTTTCCCTGACAAACAAAAGCCTTGAAGGACTAAACAATGTTTCAAGGGTAAATAAAAGTTACTCAGTTAAAAGTTATTTTGGGAGCAAGGTTGTTTGCACCATGAACACACATGGTGATAGACGCAAAATGGTTAGGTTTTGATGTTGAGAAAGATGATCTCCAGAAAAAAAAAAAAAAAAAGACAGAATCTCCTGGCAATTTGTACAATCATCGACGAAGTCAGTTTTTCTAAGTGTAATGGACACAAGATCAAGTCACCCAAGAAATCAAGGTCACAAACTGACCACAATTTTAAAACTAATGAATCTTTCTTTATTCAGAACAGGAACAGAACAATTTTAGGAAACAGTTCGTGAAAAGACGAACACCACCAAGTGAAGTTCTCAAATCCTTGATTTTCTTCCAATATATATGTAATCATGTTATTTTTAGTTTCATTATAGGGAATCAATACCCTATCTTCAACACAGAGTACTACATCCCCTGATTGCATTATTTCCTGCCGACATAGGGTACGACATTCCCTAGTAGCATCTCAGAACGCTGCAACCCGTATTTTATTGACAACATAGGGTACGATATTCCCTAGTAGCATCTTAGAATGTCACGAGCCTCATCTTATTGTCAACACAGGGTACTACATCCCCTAGTTACATTTCTCATTGATAACATAGGGTACAACATTCCCTAGTAGCATCTCAAAGTGCCACGAGCCTTATTTTATTGCCAACATAGGATACGTCATTCCCTAGTAGCATATCAGGGTGTCACGAGGCTCATATTATTGCCAACGCAGGGTACTACATCCCCTGGCTGCATTACTCATTGCTAACATAGGGTACGACATTCCCTAGTAGCATCTTAGAGTGCCACGAGCCTCATTTTATTGCCAACATAGGGTACGACATTCCCTAGTAGCATCTCAAAGTGCCACGAGCCTCATCTTATTGCCAATGCAGGGTATTACATCCCCCGGTTGTATTTTATTGCCAACATAGGGTACAACATTTCCTAATAGAATCTTAGATAGACAAGAGCCTCACCTTACTGCCAACACAGGGTACTACATCCCCTGGTTACATTTCTCATTATTAACATAGGGTACGACATTCCCTAGTAGCATCTCAGAGTGCCACGAGCCTCATCTTATTACCAACGCAGGGTACTACATCCCATGGTTATATTTTATTGCCAACATAGGGTACGACATTCCCTAGTAGCATCTCAGAGTGCCACGAGCCTCATCTTATTGCCAACACAGGGTATTGTATCTCCTGGTTGCCTTCAATCTTGTTAACATAGGGTACGACATCTCCTATTATAAAAAAAAAAAAGGGAGCCATTTCTTTTTCAATTCTTTATTCTGTAATAGCAAATATAGTTTATTGTATTTTTCAATAACTCACAAAATTTTTCTAGTGCAAACTGGAGCAGAAAAGTTTTGTTTGTTTTGTTTGTTTGTGCTGGCTTGTAGGTTTTTCTGCAAAGCATAGATTGGATGTGCAGAAATAAGATTTCGGTTCTTGCCAGAGAAAGTGAAACGTTTGATCTCAATACCCACCGCAACCAGCTTTGACATAAGGCATGCAGAGACATAGGGTCAAGATCCATTTTCTCATCATCTGATCCAGAAACAAGCCTGCGAGAATACTTCATAGTCTGTTGCATTGAGAGCATCAAGTTTCAGTCTAAAGTCAATGGGAGAAGCAAGTCAAGAATCAAGACAAGACTCAAGATGACATTTAGATAGGAATTTTGTAATTCTTAGATTTCAAGAGTATGTGATTTTCTTTTCATTTTGATGTAATAGTAGAAACTGCGGATCGGAACCTCGATGGAACTTCACTTGACTCTCCATCTAAGCATACTCTATCAGTCATTTTCCACTTGAACTACACGTGACCTGATTCCCTTATAACCCGGGATATGTAGGCTGCCCAAAACCAAGTCTCGGTCGCAATACCTTCTTTCACTTCTTTTTCCTTTTAAATAATAGGGTGGTCAAAAATCAGTTACCTTGTTCATTTTCTTTGCCTGAAAACTCTTCATGTTTCCAAGCAAAGAGGGGCATGATGTGAACAACTAATTTTTGACCGCACCTGAATTTTATACTATTTTAGTGTAATTATTTCTTTTAGGTCTAATCTTGATTTTTTAAACTTTTATCTTACTCTTAATAAGTTTTATTTAAAAGAAAATTTTAATTGAAAAAAAACTACAAAATTACTTACATTCTTAGAATATAAAGTTTATTTCTAAAACAAAATCAAAAATATATATGTACATATATACATGGTTTCTTTTAATTAGAATTTTAATAAGTAAACTATTATATTTTTCTTTGTATAATTTAAATTATAGTGTAGATATTTAATTTAGTTTATTTATATTTTTTCTTTGTCTAAAAGGAGTGGGTTAACATTTTTATTTATGTATTTTACCTTACTTTTCTTTAAATAAATAAAAAGAGTAAAAAATATTAAAATAAAAATATGTGCTAAACTATCAGCCCTTTCCATCGCGTCATTTATACAAACGACTCCCTCACTCACTTTGTTTATTTTTATTTTTTAAAATTCAAACAATTCCTAACTAATACCACCCATGATTCCCTCCTCCCAAAGCCCCATTTCTCCAACTCCATCATTATCTCCACATTTTTTCCTAACATATCTTACCACATATCCATCCCATATTGCCACTCCCCTCACGTCCCCTACTAACTTACACATGATCTTCCCCCCACTTCACAAAAATACTAGTTTCTGATCACTACATAAGTGAGGACTGGAAAAACGAAAAAGGAAGCACCCAACACATTGGTACTTTACATAGAAAAATACACATTTTCACGGAAAAGAGAGCACAAATATTAATTGGTATCAAAGAGGAGGACTAACCCAATCTCGAGTTCTATTCTCACAAAGCACAAAAAGTTGGGATTTTCCGTTCAAGATCCAGGTTTTAAAAGTTCTCGTTGAGTTTTCGGTTTATGGTTCACTGTTGTTCGTTGCTATTTCAAGTTCGATATTGGATATCTATTTATTGGTATTTTCTCAATATATAGTAAACATCTTCACCGCAAAGGTTCTTATTCTTCTCTTGTTATAGTTACTTTTTGTGTTTAATAATTTGTAGAGAAACTTAGTTCTATTGTGAATTTGTTCGTTGGGATGCATATCTTTAATTAAAATTAATTATTAAAAATAAAATATTTTATAGTGACAATATATAACTTCTTTGATTATCGAGAGCATTTTTAATATTTGTTTCAAGTATTCAGTAGCTATGGTTTAAACAAGTTTCTGAATAGTCAACTTTAAAGTGTATTAACTAAAGAATTAGTATTAATCTATGGTTATGATATAATAAATTATTTAATTAATCTATGAGAAGTACACGTTAAGTTTTCCATTCTATGACACTCTCGAATCCATAAAGATACGGTATTACTTGATATGGTACCATGTAGTTCATGCCCTCATATTTTGATTTTTGTTTTTTGAAACTAACTTAATGGAACTTTCAGTAGTTAAAGGTTTAGCTCATAATTTGCATTAAATAATTATTATTGTTACTTTTGTATATTATTTTGATTAGTTTAAGTATTATTCTTACATTAATGTTGAAACTGTATTATGGGAAAGTTATTAATAAACTGAGCTTAGGTGAAAGTCAAGGCCGATTGATTGGTAAGAAAAATAATTGTGAGTGAGTGAAATATGTCACAAACTAATTCATGACTTGTTGCAATAAATAAATAAAAACTATTAAACAATATATAAATAAATGTCTCGGATCTGAAAGAGACAAATAAATGGAATACTTTTAAAAAAAGGTAGAAACGTTTTACACGCACTGTAAATATTAGCCCATGTATTCATACTCAAACTTTGGATTTATATGTTTAAGTAATAAAAGAGTCATGTGCGCATTCCTGCGTCTCGATACCTTTAAATTTAAATTAATTATGTTTTAACCATGTGTACATTCCGCACTTTTGTTTAACATCTACCTTCAATGGAATTCCTTGTGTGCGTACCGCATCTTGGTCAACATAATTAATAAAATATAATAAATCAAGTGAAGCGGTAATAAATAAGCCATAATCAATAAAATACAAGAATAGCTAAAAATTAATTTAAGCCTTACATTAGTCAATAAAGCGACCGTGCTAGAACCACGGGACTCGAGGGGTGCCTTACACCTTACCCTCGGTCAACAGAATTTCTTACTCGGTTTTTTATTTTTGTAGATCATAAATTAGGAGTCAAATCTTCCTTTTGATAAGGGATTCAATAAAAGTTGACTTAGAACGCCAAAACTCAATTCTAAGTGGCGACTCTAAGTAATACATAATTCCTTTTCAAAACGTCACTTCAATTGGAAAAACTCTTCTAACTCTACCTCGTAATAGGTTTGTGGGGGAAAACGAGGTGTGACATGATGCAAACAAAGGTCAGCCACCCCTTCGCCTCGAAGCTCAATGTGTTCCTCTGAATGGGAACTCCAGCGGTAATCCATGGTGGTGGTAGCCCTGGTGGAGCTAAGATCTCAACCAGCCAAGGTCGGACTTCTTCCTCATAGCACATTTTTCTAGATACTCCTTTGTCTCCAAGTACTCAAATCCCAAGTACACGTTTAGCGTATGCTGATCAAACCTCACCTTGAGGTTGCGTACTTTTGTCACCTTCGTCCCCTTCTTGATGTGAGCAACATTAGCGTAGAACTCTCGGACGAGGTATTTCTTGGCATCCTCAACTCTCTCAGTAAACCACATCCAACCCTTTCTTTCTTTGAAGTACCTCAAGATCGCCGGGTTATATTTTTCCAAATCCTTCAATAGGAACTGTCTCTCAAGTGTCAAAGAACTCACTGGCGACCACATACGAAAATCAGTGAAGGTAGAAAAACTGACAAACCTATCCTCCCAGATCTCCTTCTTCTTTGATCTTTCCACACTTGTGAATGTACCATCTCCCCATATACCATCATCGGGGATCTCTTGTGCCGTATGTGCCTCTGTTTGTGGTGTAGTTGCTGGCTCAGAGGTCTGGATAGTACTCTCCGATCCCTCGGAGGTGCTGTGAAATGAAAAGGACCCATCCCTGAGCTTGTATCTCCCATTAGGCCTCTATTGTGTGGTTGGCGACTCTCCTAAAGAGAGGTTGAGTTGCCCTCTGATACTTCCCTAGACGAGACATAGGAACTCGACTCGGAAAGGTCTGCACCTCTCTCTCTCTCTGCTGCTGTGGTTTTCTTTCTGATGGTCTTAGGTTGGCCAAGGGGCAAGGTACCTCTACCTCGACCCCTAGAAGATTCACCTTTTCCCTTTGTAGTGTCGCCTCGGCCTCGTGATCTAACCATTGTCTGTATCAAAGCAAAGAATATTGTTAGTTGTAAGTCATCATTCAGCACATTCAGAACTTATGTAGGCAAGGGAGGAACATGAGGACAGCGTGGGGTTGCTATTAAAACACCGGTTTTACAGGTATTGGGTTCTGCAGTCCGCACATTTTTTATGTGCGGCAGCAGAAAGGAATTGCAGCGTAGAATTTGATTGTGCGGCCGTAGAAAAGAAGTGCGGTCCGCACAATTGCAAGTGCGGCCGCACTTTAGACTCCCAAAGTTCAGACTCTCTGAAGAGAGTGCGATGGCCGATCTGCGGCCGCAAGAGAAATCTACTGTCCGCATATTTTAAATTGCGGCCACAGATGCACTGCTTCACTAAATTTCCAAAACTCCTAATCTGCGGACCGCACAAATTCAAGTGCAGCCGTAGATTTTTAAAAACTACGTATAATCAACTTTTTCATCATAGATTTTTCAATTACTTGCATAAATCTACATAGCAACATAGTATAAACATGTAATTTCACTAACCCAGTCTCATTAGAGCATGTATTATGATTACCCAGTTCAGATATACCCTACATGGATACATGGATGAACTCTAATAACATATGGCCTAATAAAAATTAAAAATATAAAAATTAAACTAACACAAAAATTTAACAAGAATTAAAGCATACCAGATAGAGTGAGTGCAATGAGTGAATAATCACAGGTGATTGTGTGAGGACAGTTAAAATCTCTCAGGAAAATCAACAGAGCATCAGTGTTTGTTAAGAGACGGAAAAGTGTAAAATGAACTTTATTCCTCTATTTATACCAAGTGATTTGAAAAGGGAAAAGAGTCGAGTGCGGCCACACATTTTCATGTGCGGTCTGCACTCTGTCACCTGGGTTGAAAGTTTCTGATCTCAATATGCGGTCTGCACATTTTCAGGTGCGGCCGCAGATTTCACGTACGATCGCAGATCAGCCTCCGCACTGACAATCTCAAACTTACGAGAGTTAACATTTTGACACTTTTTCAATATTCCAAATGTGCAGCCGCGATTCCCTTCTATTGTGGCACACATAATTGTGCGGTCCACACAAATAAAGTGCGGTCCGCAGATCATTCGACTTTTAGCCAGATATTTGTTCACCTTTCTTGCAAGTCACACTCTTCCTGTAGCACACTTCAATTCAAGTTAGAACACAAATAACACCTAACTACAAAGGAAAAAGGAAAAGAACATGGGTTGCCTCCTAAGAAGTACTTGATTTAACATCGCGGCACGACTCAAAATACCCTCAAGTGAAGTGAATGACCGCCACCACGTGGGTATCTCCAACCTTGCTTAAGTAGTGCTTCACCCGGTGACCATTGACTTAGAATACTTGTCCTTGTTCTTCAAGTCTAATACACCAAAAGGTGTCACACAAACAACTTCAAATGGTGCACTTCACTTGGACTTTAGCTTGCCGAAAATCATTCTCAACCTTGAGTTAAACAACAATACAAGATCACCCACCTTGAACTCTTTGTTCCAAATATATTTATCATGAAGATATTTCGTCTTTTCTTTGTACAAGGATGAACTAGAATATGCATGGTACCTGAACTCATCCAATTCATTCAAATGTGCAACCCTCAAGTTAGCAGTTACATCCCAATCAAGATTCAAATTCCTAAGAGCCCACATTGCCTTGTGCTCTAATTCCACCAAAAGATGACAAGCTTTTTCGAACACCAACCGGTATGGCGGCATTTCGATAGGTGTTTTGTAAGACGTCTGATTAACCTATAACGCATCATCAAGCTTCTTGGACCAATCCATCTGATTAGCATTCACTATTTTAGACAAGATACTCTTTATCCCCCGATTGGAGACTTTCACTTGCCCATTAGCTTGTGGGTGACAGGGAGTCGTGACTTTGTGAGTAACACCATACTTGATAAGGAAAGTGTCAAAAACTTTGTCACAAAAGTGCGACCCCCCATCGCTTATGATTGCACGTGGAGTACCAAACCTTGTGAAATTATTCTTCTTCAAGAATGCCACTATACTTCTCGCCTCATTATTGGGTAAAGCGAGGCCTCCACCCATTTGGACACATAATCCACTACGACCAAGATGTAATTGTTTCCACAAGAACTCACAAAGGGGACCATGAAGTCAATGCCCCAAACATCGAAAATATCAATCTCCAAGATGGTTGTGAGACACATTCTATTTTTCTTTGAGATTCCATCGGCCCGTTGACATTCATCACATCTTTTCACCAACTCGCTAGCATCCTTGTAAATAGTAGGCCAATAAAAACCGCAACTAAACACTTTGGCCGTCATTCTTGCTCCACCATGATGGCCACCATATGGCAAAGAATGACAAGCCCCAAGAATATCACCCTGATCTTATTCTGGTACACGCCTTCTAATCACCCTATCCGTACAATCCAGAAAAGGTATGGTTCATCCCAATAATAATCTTGACAATCCCGTTTGAGCTTCTTCATTTGGCTTGAAGAGAACTCATCCGGAATGATTCCACACACAAGAAAATCTGCTTAAGTCCGCGAACCATGGCACCTCTTTCATTGAAATTGCCAAAGGCTGCTCATAGGGGAAAGAGTCATTGATTTCAAGGCCATCGTGCGTCCTCCCCTCCTCCTCCAAATGATACAAGTGGTCCTCCACTTGGTTTTCACTACCTTTACTATCTTGGATGTCAATATAAAACTCTTGTAGCAAGAGTACCCATCTCATCAACCGAGCTTTGGAGTCCTTTTCGCTTATAAGATAACGAAGCGCCATATGATCCGTGTGGACAATAACTTTTACATCCATAACTTTTGCATCCAATAAGTTGTCTTTGTCAACTTCAATTCCATTCCTTGAGATTTTATGGCCAAGGACAATACCTTCCTCAACCATGAAATGACATTTCTCCCAATTGAGTACCAAATTGGTTTCTTCACAACTAGCCAACACTTTATCCAAATTTGCAAGACAATCATCAAAAGAATCCCCAACCACCGAGAAGTCATCCATGAAAACTTCAAGGTAGTCCTTCACCATGTCCGTGAAAATAGCCATCATACACCGTTGAAAAGTCATTGGTGCATTGCACAAACCTAATGGCATCTGCTAGAAAGCAAAAGTACCATAGGGACATGTAAATGTTGTTTTCTCTTGATCTTCCGGAGCAATGAGAATTTGGTTATAGCCCGAGTAACCATCATGAAAATAATATAAAGCACGGCCAGCCAATCTATTGAGCATTTGTTCTAAGAAAGGAAGTGGAAAGTGATCTTTTCTTGTGAGTTTGTTCAGCTTGCGATAATCCATACACACCCTCCAACCGGTCACCGTTCTTGTAGGAATCAATTCATTCTTGTCATTAGTGACCACCTCCATGCCCCCTTCTTTGGGACACATTGAACTGGAGAAGTTCATGAACTATCGGAGATGGGGTAGACAACCCTGGCATCCAACCACTTGATAATCTCCTTCCTAACAACTTCTTGCATAGCCTCATTGAGTCTTCTTTGATCTTTAATAGATGGTTTAGCACCATCCTCCAACTTGATCTTATACATGCAAAAGGCGAGGCTTATACCCCGAATATCCACCAAGGTCCACCCAATAGCATTCTTCCTTTTTTGTAGCACCGCCAATGTGGAATCTACCTGCACGTTAGTCAAACAAGAGGAAAGAATAACCGATAAAGTAGAACAAGGGCCAAGAAATTCATACCGAAGATGTGGAGGCAATGGCTTCAACATCAAGGTAGGTGGCTCTTCAATAAAAGGCTTTGTAGGAGAAGTCTTCCTATTTTCAAGATCCAAACACAATTTCTGGGGTGCATAGTTGTACCACCCCATTCCTTGCAAAGAGTTCACACACTCCATGAAGTTGTCCATCTCGTCATCATCAAAGTTGAGCAAAACGGCCTCCAACATATCACAAACATTGATTATAGCACTTGTATCATCAATAATGACATCGGTCACCAAATCCACAAAAGAACACACCTCAATGCTATTTGGTTGCCTCATGGACTTACACACATGGAATACCATTTTTTTATCACCAACCCGGAAAGTGAGTTCTCCCGCTTCAACATTACAAAGAGCCTTACCCGAAGCAAGGAAAGATCTCCCAAGAATAATTAGCACATCATAATTAACCTCACAATCTAGAATGATAAAATTCGCCGGAAGAATGAATTTATCAACCTGGACCAAAACATCTTCAATCACACCCAACGGACTTTTCATGATACGATCAGCCATTTGCAAATTCATAGAGGTGAGTCTTGGTTTACCAATCCCAAATTCTTGAAAATCGAATAGGAAATCAAATTTATACTTGCCCCAAGATCATAAAGAGCTTTAGCAAATTCGGCACTTCCAATTGTACAAGGAATCGTGAAAGCACCGGGATCCTCCAACTTTTGAGCCATTTAATGAACAATTGCACTCACTTGATGAGTGACTTTAATAGTCTCAAAGTTCATTGACCTATTCTTGTTCATAAGATCTTTCATAAACTTTGCATAACTGTGAATTTGTTTCAAAGCTTCTACCAACGGCACATTGATTGAAAGACTCTTCATCATTTGAATGAAATTCTTGAATTGGTTCTCACCATTTTGCTTGGCAAGTCTTTGAGTGTATGGAGGTGGAGGCTTAGGAAATGGTACCTTTGCCTTTTGCACTACTGGTTCCGGTATGTAAATAATGTTTTCCATATCATCAATATCAATCCGAACTTCCTCATTAGGTTGAACAACATTGTTCGGGATCTCTTCTTCTTGCATCACTTGATCATCATCAACAAGTCGCCTTCCACTTTAGGTGGGTGCATTCCTGTCTCTTTCACTTCTTGTGATAACCGCCATACCATGCCTGTATTTGTTACCACCCTTTTGGTTTACCACCGTGTCACTTAGTAGTGCCCCCTTAGGACGAGAATTTAATGCTTGAGAGATTTTCCCCATTTGAACTTCTAGGTTGCGGATTGTGTGTTGTGTGAGGTAAGTTGGGCATCCGAACATGCATTCTTTTCCATCATTTGCTTGAACATGTTCTCAATACGTCCCATCTCATTATTTGAAGAACTTGACCCATGGGAAGGATAAGGAGGTGGGTTGCTAGATTGTTGATACGTTGGGGGACTTTGAAAACCCGACCCCCGGTTGCCTTGATTGTTACTCCAAAAACCTTCATTGTTGCCTCCCCAATTTTCTTGATTGTTTCCACTCCAGTTCCCTTGATCATTGTTTCCACTCCAATTTTTTTATTGTCGTTGTTATTCCAATTCACTTGATTGTTAGAATTCCAATTGCCATGATTGTTTTGTGGTCGCCATTGGTATTGGTTTGGGATCTTGATAACAACACAACAGGGAATTCAAGAATTACTAAGGAAAAAATAAAAAAAAAACAAGAAACGTGTAGAAGCTAAAAGAAAATAGGGGAACGAAAAAGAAGATAAAAATTAAAGATAGATTGAATTTAAGAAAGAGTTTCTTTAATTCAAGAAGTTTATTCTTGAAGTTGAGTCCTAACAACAACAATTAGCTAACGAAGAACTAATCGCCTTTGATAGAGAATTAAAAACAAGAGATAGATTGTGAAACCCGACCCTTTAGAATAACAAGAACAACAATAAGCCTAAACTTATCACCTTTCTTGAATACCTAGAAGTAATCTAAGATTTCAAATAAGGTTTTAATCTTATCACCTTAAGTTTAGTCTTGAAGGTTGAAGAATAAATCCAAGAGTAGCCACACACAAGAGTGCAAGAAAAATCTCACAAATTTTATTGATATTGTCTATAATAATCTATGTATAAAAACAAAGAAGACACCCATTATATAGGTAGTAGGGGTCACGAAATAAAGTATAAAATAACAAGGAAATAAAGTCCTAAACTACTTTGGACAACAAGTCCAACTACCTTAGGAAAAGAAAAATACTAGGAAGCAAAAACCAAGTCATTCTCGGAAAGTAATTCCAACAATCTTAGGAAAAGAAAAACATAACCTTAACTAACTAGGAATGCAATAAATATAGTCCTAAAATATATGAAAATAAGTCCCAAACCAATCTTAAAAAGAATCTTGGAAATCTTGAAAGAAATTTGCAATCAACTTGGCACCAACTTGCACTCAACATGTAGCACGCCTATGTACCCTTCTTGGACATCAAGTAAGTCATTTTTATCTTATAAAAATATGGCTTTACGTAGGACTTCATGGGTTGCAAGTTTGGACACATTTTAGGTGCCAAATTGGTCCAAAACTTGACTGACTATGCTTCCTCAAAGGATGACTCTTGGGATCCAATCCTCCTCTTCTTGGACATAAATTTGGGCCATAAAATAATTGTAATACCTAGCCAATTCATATCCTTTATCCTTGAGCTCTTCCTCCCAATTAACAACTTCTTTATTTGCACTTGAACTCTAATGACCTTGTTTTGCAAATCTTTAGCTTGACATCTTGTTAAGGGCCTTCTTTGAGGTGCGAAAGCTTCATCTTTGTCCTTGAATAGATTTGAGCTTCCTAGGATGCTATCATTCCCCTCTTCTTGAAAAAAATTAGTCCTCGAATTTCGACCTTACAAGAAAAAGAAAACATGCACTAGTAAATGGCATCCACTTATCTGAAAAATGGTAGGAATAAAATAAGATAGTGACCTTGTATCCACGTAACCCAACTAATCTTAATAGGTGTAAATACTCCTTTATAAAACATATGGACATCATCATCCAAATAAAATTTATGCCTACTTTGATTTGTCCAATAAAAACCTCTCTTAGATGCACTATGTAATGAAATTTGCAATGTGATCTTGTCAATAAGGTAGTCCAAATATGTGCATGCCAAAGAAATTACAAAATATTGGCCATGCTTCACAAGTATCTCTTCCACATGTATCAAATAAGACACTTTTATGATATTACCAAGTATCAATTATAAATCTCATGGATTCTTCTAAATGTAAGTTATTCAAAGAAGCACATAAATTCTCAGAAAGGCCAGAAAAACCCATAAATTCCAAAATAAAAATTTCAATACATTCAAGCTCATGATTATAACTTTCCCTTATAATATTCGCAACATCAATGGATTCTAAACAATTGCTCAAACTGTCACAGAAAGTCATAGATAGGTTCATGAAAGAGTACTTGATCACAAGCGTCACAATAACCATGCATATCCTCTTTACTAGTAGAAAACACTTTTACAAGATCACAATCAACATGACTTAAATAATGACTCTCTATCACACAACAAAAATCATGTTCTAGCAATTTATCACATGAAAGCTCACTAGACAATTGAATAAGAGAAGAAGAAATATTTAAATCATTCGCAAGCCTCTTCTCATAAATTTCATGCCTTTTTCTACTAAGTTGGAATTCATAATCATCTATGTCATACTCAATTTCAATAGGAAGCAAATTACTCTTGCACTTGAACTTAAATATTACAGTTAATGACTTAATATGCAAGAAAATATCATCATCCAATATAATTATAAAGTCACCAACATAAGAAATAAGAGTATAGTTCATTACCTCTAAAAATACCTTAGGTGCTATAGAAAGACCAAGAAATTGAATAAACCAATTATACATACCATAGTTGGACTTATTTACCAATGAAACATCATCACCTTGTATTGTTTTATGCAATGGCTCTAACTTAGCAATGTCTTTAGGCAACTTCATGTTATAAACCTGTAAATAAGGATCAAAATAGTCAAAAGGTTCAATAACAAAGAATTTAACCAAGCTTTTATCTTTCACCATCCAATAAGAATTAATTTGAAAAAATTCATATTGGAATACAATTGGATCCTTTGCCACCATCTCTTGAGCCTCACCTCCCCTTTCAGAAGGTCTTTCCACACTTAGCTGCACAAAATGACAAGAACTAATACAAGAAAGAGTTAATGGGTTGGGATGTAAAGAAAACTTTTTCTTGCTTACACTCTCTTTAGCTTTTATCACAATACTAACTTTCTCCTCACCCTTAGCCTCTTTTCTATCACTAAAGTTTTTTTCTTTTTCTTCACTCAAACCCTCTTGTTTTTCTCTCTCTACCTCACAAACTTTTGTTATCTCATTGCCTCAAGCTCACTCTTTTTCATAGATTTTGTTATCTCACAGACTTTTGTTATCTCTCTATTCTTTTCCCTCAAGCTCACTCTTTTCCTCACTTGATATCCCATTATTTTCATTCAACACAACCTCTCCTTTTTCCTTTCTTGGGATGTCGACATGCACTCCCCTACTCCTCTCATTCTTTTCTCTCTCATATTTTTTCATATTCTCTTTAATAGACTTTTCATCTTCATAGATTTCTGATGGAGTCAAAGGTCCAAGAATGCATTTATTTCCGTTAACCCCAAAAGAGTATCTATTTTTTTTCCATGTTATATGAAGCTCTTCTGTAGACATACCATGGCTTTCCCAACAAGATATGATAATTTTTCATGGGGATCACTTCACACCAGATCGCATCTACATACCTTCCAATAGAGAATAGTAATAGCACTCTTTTATATACCTTTACTCCTCTCAACATGTAGGGTTCAATATGCTCAACACAAGGCAAGTTCAATTTCTTAACCATATAAGTGCTAATTGAGTTATAGCCAAACTTTTTGTCAATTCTAAGGGCACAAATCGCATATATCACTTTAGCTCTTGTTTGAAAAATAACTTTACGATTGTCTTCCTTCCATTCGGTATAATGTAAGTTTGACTTTTCAAGTTGTTGAGTCATAGCTTGCCTCCTTTCACTATAATTTATTGTTTGAGACATCTTGACATAGATTAGAAGAAATATGTATCTTTTAAATTTGCATTTTTCCCTCTAATGTTCTCACATATCTTGCCTTTTTTTCACTCAAAGCAACTCTTGATCGTTAATCTTTAGATTTATTAATAAACCTTACTAGTCACAACCGTAGTGATAAGAATGTGGAGTTAGAAAAAGAAAAGGAAAGTGAAGGACCAAAACTAGGAAGAATAGGAATTGGTTAGTAGGAAATAATTTAGGAAACTCAAAACCCACAAGAATAAGGAAAGAAGTACCTTAATCTTCAAGAACTAGGATCCCTGTTGGCCCAAGTGAAGTTTGGTTGTGATGATTGAAAAAGGAACTTGTGCATAAACCAGGTCCATACACAGTGTACACACACATGGGCAGATTCGAGCATAAGGGATGCACGTAAAGGAGATAAGCTTAAGTTGTTATATCTGATATCTCTTGACCAAAAAGGTTGCATAAATGATAAGGAGAAGGAATCCTTACTCGAAGAAAACTTTATCCAAGATAAGGGAGGAGTTAGAAGTTGAAGATAACTAGAACTCTCCCACCAAGAAAGAGTAGTATTAGAACTCTAGTTATTTCTTATTCTACTAACTCTATATATTGCAGGATATTCTCATTCTATAAGTACGCACAAACGTTGAAGTTAAACATGAGTCAAGAGCAAAATATGAAGGCATTTTGCAAATAATTCTTGTGTGAATCAAGTGTGCGAACATGAAGCTACATGAACCAAATAGAAGAACCAGTTCCAAGTGTCTGTCTTTTATTCTAGTTCAATTGTAGTAGATGGTTTCAATTTGTACCTTTCAGCTTCATCTAGAAGCAATTGTATTAGGTACTCTGAGTGTTCAAGTTAGAGTTAACTTGAAGTTGTCGTAACAGTTAGAGGTTGGTTGCCACAACGGGATTAGAGTTAATCCTTAAGTTTACAAAGAGTTTTGTAAATGCTGTTTTGGCTCAATGATTTAGTGAAATGTTGGGGAAAATCTTTCTGTGTAGTAGGTCGTGGTTTTTATACTTGTGTTCTTTACTTTTTGCATTTACTATTTTCGCAACAGTACTATAAGGAACACTTAGAAGAACCAGGTCCTTCTATAATCAGTGCACGCGAAAATTGGACACCACACAAATCACCCCACATCCCCTCTGTGTGGCATTGAAATATAAAACACCATTTGGTATCAGATCAGGTTATCCTTGAAGAGTCTAACACCTTAGGAATAGATCAAAATGAGTGCACTACCTGAGAACTGTAAAGAGCAATCCGCCATTAGGTCACCACTATCCAGTGATCACTACTATTGCTTGTGGAAGGAGAGGAGAAGAGATCACTTGCAGATGACTAATGGATGCTTCAAATGTGGTAAAAAGAACCACAAGATCAAGAACTGTCCTATGTGGCAAGTCGAGGGGATTAAGGAGAGATCTAATAAAAGAAACAGAAAGAAGGAGCATGTCCATGATAAGAAGAAATACAACAAAAGGGCCATCTAAAGCAATGGTTGCTTACTGGGAAAAATATTCAGATGAGGACATTGATGATGATGATAATGATGATGATGATACTGAACAAGCTCTTATAGCAATTCAAGAATCTGAAGATAAACCTGATAAAGAATCTGAGATAAGTCTTCTGGACCTAAAGGATAAAATTAAATTCCTTTCTAAAAATAGACTATCAGAACTGTTGCTAACTTTAATTGATGAATCTAAGAATATAAGTTCTGAAAAAGAACAGTTATCAAAAGAGTGTAACTTTTTAAAATCAAAGTGCAAAAACCTGAAAATTAGGGCTTGTGAAACTGGAAAAGAAAATACTATTTTGAAGAACCATATTCATGTACTTGACGCAATTGTCTTAGAACTTAGATCTGATAATCTAAAATTAAAGTTAGGAACATGTAAAGAAATAGCTAGTGTCACACAACTCACACTAGAAAAAGATTTTGGAAAGATAAAAGATGAGCTATATAAGAGGGATGAACATGTAATAATCCTAACGGAGGATCCGAACAAGGTCAAGCATGAGCTAGATAAAACTTGTAAATTGAACAGGTCCTCTGATGCTCTTTCATGGCTACAAGAACATCATATTAGCAACAGAAGAGGACTTAGATTTGGGAACTCTGCACCTAAATGGGATCCCAAAAGAAAGTACCTCACACTTCTTGAGAACAAGATTTGTACACACTGTGGTAAAATAGGTCACTATAAAAGTGAATGCACTGCAAAAGAAAAGGCAAGTCAAAAAAATAAAGAATTTGTTCAAGGGAAGAATAGGCTACCAAGTTGGGCTAAAAAGAATTTGATTTACCCTTTTTCCTATAGAAAGGGACCCAAACTAGTTTGGGTTCCTAAGACTAACCCCTGATTTCCTTTTGCAGGTCCAAGTGAAGGGGAGCAGCCAAAACCCTTACATTCGAGGACGAATGTTCCTAAGGGGGAGAGGGTGTTACAACCCAAATTCGCATACCATAGATCACGCCGTAAGTTAGTCGACGTAAATCCAAGAAGAGATTATCTTTGAGATGATAAGAAGTTAATCCTATTGGTCTTAAACGATACAAGGGTGTATAAGAGTGGTTAACAAGTATTAGAAGTTAAACGAATCAAGGATGTTGTAACCCGTATTTTCGGGTAACACTAGAGGTGATTAATTGTCCCAAGAGGTCATGTTTTAATGTATTTGAATCATATAATATCCGTATCATAAGTCTTGAAGTCAAGCGAGTTATGAAACAAAGTCGATAAAAGTTGTCGCAACTTACGTTTATAATTTTACTTAAACTTTAGGTCAAATGTTACTACATTTTTATCCCAATATACTTGGAATTATGGGGTTATCTACCTATAAAATTGAAGATCTATGAGTCTAGTTTCCAACGTATTAAACCGTTCGTCGATACAATCTCGAAATAGAGAGATATTCGCGTTTTCGCGAGAGTGCGCCAAGCAGCTCTCTATGGGGCCCACATAGGCGATTTAAGATATATGGATATATATAAGATACCTCAACCCCGTTTTAAGTCATTATTTTTCAGTATATTCAGACCTTAGAACCCTAAAAACACTCTCTCAAGGTTCTCTCATGATCCAAGACCCAAACAAAGGGCAAACAACACAAATCAAGTATCGGGAATCCCGTGGCGCTAGTAAGTTTCTTGTTCTTCTTGTTGTTGCTGATTTTTGTGTTGTTCCAGCTCGTGTGGGAGGTTGTTTTAAGTGTTTTATGTTCTGTAAATACTTCTTCAAGTTTTTAATATCAACCCTAGGTGATTTCAAGTCTTCTAAAGTAATTCTAGTGCCGAAAAACCCGAATTGATTGCTAGTTTCGCTTCCTTGTTCTTGTGGCAGAATTGGAGAGATATTTCGTGGAAAATTAAGGTCAAATTGGAGTTTTTATTTCTGTTTAAAGGTAAGGAACCTCTTACTCTATATATATATTTAAGATTATCCAAGTTGCGGCTAAGTCGTTGAAGCTAGAACTTGTGAAATATATATCGAAAGGCTTGGTAGTAATGTTGTTGGTTGGTGGACTGTTTTGGGAGGCTCAATATGATTATTAATGATGTTGTTTGGGCTGTTTGGTGATTGTATTGACTTGTGTGAAGTCATATAAATAGGGGAGGTGCTGTCCGTTTCATCGTAAAATAGGTTGCGGTCGATACATAATAGTTACGACGCTTAAACGATAATGATAGTGTCATTTCTTTTATTGTAGACTAAGGAGTCGTGACATTTGCATAGCTTGAGGTTGGGCAGTATATACAAGGTATGTGAGGCTATCCCCTTCATTCTTTTGCACGACTCCAATTGTACATAATGTAATGAACGAGCTCCCAAAGATACTCTACTCTTAGAAGCTAGCAGTACTTACATTGCTGCCCTTCTTATGAAACGATTGATATTGATGTTACTTCTCTTATTCTTATATTATCAATGTTGTTGGTAGTTCCTGATTCTTATAAGATTCTTGATGAAGAGTTAATCCTAATAACGTGTACGAAGGATACCGACCTTACGTCACTCCGAAAGGTTCAAAATGTGATTCCAATGAGTCCAGCATGCATCATATATATGTATCTATTTTACTCTACCGAGCCGCGCTATAGTCGGCCGGGTATGGCACCTATTGTGCAACCACTGATCAGTTGGGTTTTACCGAGCTCCACGTGGCCGGGTATGATTCTACCGAGCCCTATGATGGCCGGGTACGTTTTACCGAGCCTATTACAGCCGGGTACGATATGATGATGGTGATGCCCACAAAGGCGTATATTTTAAAAGTTTATGTATATATATGTATGTATCATGTGTTTCATGTTAGTAGCCCTCAGAGGTACCCAGATGTCACAGGTTGTATATTCCCTATCCCTGTTTACAATACTGTTCTTACTTATGCTTTTCTGCCTTACATACTCAGTACTTTATTCGTACTGACGTCCCTTTTATTTGTGGAAGCTGCATGTCGTGCTGCAGGTCCTGATAGATGGGTAGACGCAGCTCCCCCACCACAGTAGGCTGTCCAGTTCAGCGGTTATTGGCGAGATCCCTTCTCCGGACTTGCCGTGGTCTTGGTATGCATTTTTGTTATAGACATTATGGGTATGTCGGGGCCCTGTTCCGGCAATGTTGTAGAACTTATGTTCCTTTAGAGGCTCATAGACAGGTGTTGACTCATGGTAGCTCGTACCTTATATATAGTTTCTTGACAGTCTTGTCGTCCCATGTTATGTATGTTCATGACATTATCTTTCATTGTTGGATGTTCATGATCCATGTCTACCATTTATATTGATCTTGTCGGCCCTTAAAGATAATAAGGAAGGTTAGATAAAATGTACGTTGGTGCTCGGCAAGTATGGCCCGGGTGCTAGTCATGACCCTCCAGTTGGGTCGTGACAATAAGAACCAATTCCTTTCACTTCAAAACCTTAAAGGAGGTAATGTCTCCTTTAGAAATGGGGAGAAAGGTTAGATCATTGGGGTTGGAAAGGTAGGTAAGACTGATTCTCACTCTATTGTGAATGTATACTTGATAGATGGAATGAAGTACAGTCTAATAAGTGTATCACAATTATGTAATAGAGGTAACATGGTAGCATTCACATCTACCAAATTCCTTGTGATTAATCTTACCACTGACAAGATAGTTTTGTAGGAAAAAAGAGTGAACAACATATATGTTGTAGATCTGTCCACACTTTCAGAAAATGAACCCACTTGCTTAAGTGTGTTGGATAATGATCCCCTCCTTTGGCACAAGAGACTTGGACATGCCAGTCTAAGTCAACTAAAGAAACTAGTCTCTAAGGATTTGGTGATAAGACTGCCTAACATTAAGTTCAAAGAAAATAAAGTTTGTGAGACTTGTGAAAGGGGGAAGCAGGTAAGATCCCCTTTTAAAAGCAAGAAAGTGGTAAGCACCACCAGGACGATGGCACTGGTTCATATGGATCTTTGTAGACCAATGAGAATATTAAGCAGAGATGGTAAGAGATATGTGATAGTGCTTGTTGATGATCACTCTAGGTTTACTTGGACATTGTTTTTATCATCTAAAGATGAAGCATTTGACATGTTCATTTCTTTTGTTAGAAAAACTCAGCAACAACTAGGTAATCAACTTGCATCAATTAGGTCTGATCATGGTACTGAATTTGAGAATGCTAAATTTGCTGAATTTTGTGATGAGCATGGCATAAATCATAATTTTTCTGCTCCTAGGACTCCATAACAAAATAGAGTAGTTGAAACAAAGAATAGGACACTTGAAGATATGGCTAGGACTATACTTCTTTCTAGTAAATCGCCCCATAGTTTCTGGACAGAAGCTGTGAACACTGCATGTTACATCATATGAAAGTGTACATGTGATTTTTGATGAAACTAGCATTCTTTCTGAGAAGCAGGAACATGAAGATGAAGCAATTGGGCTGGTGATAAACTTAAATGAAACCACAACCCAGACTGAATCTGCACCAGAAGTAGGAACAGGTGATGGAACAGGTCCTTCCACCCAGGGCAACTTGACAGGGGGAACTGAACAAAACGGAAGTGATCCTCAAACCTTAAGGGAACCTGTCCATGAACCTGTTCCTCAACAACAAAACATTGAAGGAACATTTAGGGAAAACCAACTGGTTGTGAAACCTTACAAGTATCAAAGTTCTCATCCCATTGAGAACATAATCACTAATCCAACCTCTGGAATCAAAACCATATCTTTTTTGAAGAATCTTTGTACTTTTGATGCTTTTTTATCTCTAATTGAACCTAAAAATGTTGTTGAGGCTTTGCAGGATGCAGACTGGTTAAATGCAATGCAAGATGAACTCAACCAATTTGAGAGAAGTCAAGTTTGGCATCTGGTACCAAGACCCAAGGACAGATCAGTAATTGGCACAAAGTGGGTCTTCAGAAACAAACTTGATGAAGATGGAACAGTTACAGGGAACAAGGAAAGATTGGTGGTTCAAGGATATAGTCAAGAAGAGGTCATAGACTATGATGAGAATTTTGCTCCAGTTACAAGATTGGAAGCAATTAGACTCCTTATAGACTTTGCTGCTTATATGGAATTCACTCTCCATCAGATGGATGTCAAGAGTGCCTTCCTCAATGGCTATCTAAAGGAAGAAGTGTTTGTCAAGCAACCTTCGGGTTTTGAAAGCAAGGAATGTCCTGATCATGTGTACAAGCTTGACAAGACACTTTATGGGCTAAAGCAGGCTCCAAGAGCATGGTATGAAATATTATCAAAAATATTTCTTGAGCATGGCTACAAGAGAGGTAAAATTGACAATACTTTATTCTTGAAAGAAAAAAGTAAAGATCTCTTGGTAGTTCAGATATATGTTGATGATACAATCTTTGGAGCAACTGATAAGTTAAGTAAAATATTTGCTAAACTAATGTAGAATAAATTTGAAATGAGTATGATGGATGAGCTTAATTTCTTTTTAGGCTTACAAATTAAACAAAATTCAAATGGTACTATGATCCATCAGCATAAGTATGTGAAAGAGTTGCTAAAATGGTTTAAAATGGAAGATTCCAAAGAAATTGACACTCTTATAGCAACTGCCACAAAATTGGATGTAGATGAACCTAGTTCATTTGTTGATCAGAAGTTGTATAGGGGAATGATTGGCTCTTTGTTGTATCTCGCTGCTAGCAGACCTGACATTGTTTTCAGTGTAGGACTTTGTGCTAGATTTCAGGCAAGTCCAAAGGAGTCTCACTTGACTACTGTCAAGAGAATCCTGAGATACCTAAAAGGCACCACTAACCTTTGTCTATGGCACACTTTCTTGGCTCATGTCTTGTGTCTTGGGCCACCAAAAAGCAAAATTCTGTGGCCTTATCTACTGCTGAAGTTGAGTAAGTTGATGCTGCCTCATGTTGTGCTCAATTGTTGTGTATCAAACAACAATTAATGGATTTTGGAATTGATATAGGTTGTATCCCCATCTTTTGTGACAACACTAGTGCGACTAGTATGACCAAGAACCTGGTTCATCACAAAAGAACTAAGAACATAGATGTTAGGCATCACTTTTTGAGGGACAACTATGAAAAAGGTTTTATCATTGTGGAATTTTGTGCTGTTGACAAGCATATAGCTGGCATATTCACAAAATCTCTAAGTAGAGATCACTTTGAAAGGAACAGGTTAGAATTAGGGAAGATTAAGATCACCTAAAAGGAACCAGTTCTAACTCAAAAATTGGTTAGAGAAATTGTGAATTTTTGTAAATAATTAGATTAGATTTTGCTCAGTCTCATACTTTCATCAGTATACTCTTGTGCCGTGTGCTAAAATAATTCATTAATCTCTAATGATATTATCTCTATTTTCTTGGAAAATTCAGACTTACACAAGAGATTTTTCAGTGAAGAACCTGGTTCATCAAGATTACTTGGAACGTACTCTCCACTGTGCATATTTTGAAATAATTATATTTGGATTATGATCAAGAGGAAAGTCACATTCAATTCTAAACTCCTTGACCTTATCAGTTACGAAATGAACCGGTTTCATTCAAACAAGAGTCCAAAACGCAATAAGTGCCTAGATTCTAGGGACACTCTTCAACGTCTTTTCAAACTGAATTCCAGTTTGATTAGACTTCTAAAAAGGCTGTCATTACCCAATTAAACACCTCCACTTTAAATTGATTAGGCTTTAGTTGTTTCTTCACTTCTAAATTTACAAGTCGTCAAAACTCTCTCTATCTTCTCTCATCTTCCTAACACACACAAAATCATCCTTTTCTCAAATTCCCAAGCACAAAAATGGCAAACCCTTCTGAGAATCCCTCATCACTACCCAAGGAAATCACACCCACACCATCTATCACACCTTCAACCACGCCCACCTCTAAGAAAAACAGAGTCAAGATGCTAGTCGCAAGGTTGTTGCAGGAAGAGAACAAATCAAGAAAATTAATGAAAAATTGAAAGCAAGTCGAGAAGAAGAACCCCAAAAATCTGATGAATCATTCAAATTTTCTACTGAGGGGGAAGAAATTGTTTCTTCTGAAACAGAACAGGTAATATCTGGCCCAAATACTACTACTGAAATCATCTATGAGGTTATTGCTAATTTGGAAAATATGTTCATTCTGGTGGGAATTGTGGCTGGGGTTGAGACTACTGAGTCTGGGAGAATAGGTGATAAAGATAAAAAGAGAAAAGAAAAAGATAGTGAGGATGTTCAAGATGTTGTGAGGGGTATGGGAAAAGGAGTGGTTGAAGGTTCACCCACTCCTACTAGTCTGATTGAAGAAACAAGAGAAATGGTAGTGTGGAGTGAGGAATCTGCTGGAGAAAGTGTAAAAGAAAAAGAGGAAAGTGGGTTTGGATAAGCTGCTGAGGGGTTGGTTCGATTAGGAAAGGATGTTCAAGAAACTGTTACATCTGACCAGGAAACCCTCGCAGACCTACTAAAAAAGGTAACTGGCAGTTACAATCCCAAAAGGAAAAGGAGTTCAGGAGTCAAAGTTTCTGGCACTGCTAGCGCAAACAAGAAGAGAAAGTTTGCCTCTTCTATCCTTGTAGAGATTCATCCTACAAGAGGAAGAGCTACAAGGAGTCAAAAGAAGCAGAGTGAAGCTGAACTGGAAAGGGCCTTAGAAGAAAGTAAGAAAAACGCTGCTGCTAAAGGAAAAAAGAAGGTGGTTGAGGCTGTTGAAATTGACGAGATGGACCTGGTCTTTCGGGATAAAGAGGAGACAGAAGAAATGGAGGTTGTGACTCCAAAGGCAAAGAAAGCCAAGACTTCCACAAAGAAGTCTATTTCCAAAACAAATTCTGCGGAGCTATCTACTTTGACTAAAAGAACCGGGTCTGCATTGAAATCAAGAAAAGTGAAAATAGTGGAGGAAGAAGAAGAACAAGAATTTGATGCTGAGAAGGAAAAAATGATTAAGTTTAGGAAGAGAACCATCTTGAAAGGTAGACTCCTCAGAGACTTGGAGGAGGAAGGTATGTTAATGCTGCTGGAGAAGTTACAATTGCAAGGATGGAAGGACATGGTCCTTCAGATGGATGGAAAGCTGGCCAGAACTGAGATTGTAGAGTTCATGGCAAATTGTAAGATCAAAGATGGTAGGGTCATCAGTGTGGTAAAGAGGGTGACAGTGAGTTTTGATGACAAAGAACTGGGAGAGATCTTAGGTGTACCTGCTGAAGGGTACAATGATTACAAGAAGCTCAAATGGCAAAGTCTAGAGAATCTTCCTACTGCTCTTGCCATTTCAAGAAAGTTTGGTGACAATGATGAAGAGCTTGAGCCCAAGGTTGTGTATAAAAGTGAGATGAGACCACCCCACAAAGTGTTTTTAGAATTTGTTAACAAAGTTGTCCTACCTAGGCAGGAAATGAGGCACATTGCCACATTCACGGACCTGGTCCTTATGGAATATTTGGACAGTGGGAGAAAAATCAATTGGCCTGGATTTATTATTCTCACGATTGTACTTGCACACTTCAAGATACCCATCAGAAAATGGGAGGTTGGTACAAGCAAGGATCACTTTGGGGCAAATACTTTGACTGCTTGTGACTATAAAGTCCACACCACTCCCAAAGAACCTGGTTCATCCAAAAAGGTACATGTGAACAGCAAAGTGCGAGCCTTAGTGCAAGAGAGTGGGGCTAAGGATGCTGAAATTGATAGGCTAAAGAAGAGGTTGGCAGAAGTGGAAATTGAGAGAGATGCTCTCAGAGCTGAGATACCAAAGGAGAAGGAGAAGAATGATGGTGTTCTTCATGATATGTTGAAACTACTTAAAGCCAAGAACCAAAAATCTGGTCCTTCCCAGCCTTAAGACCTTCCTAGCCTAGTTAGATCAACCAGTGACCCGGATGGAATTTTTTTATTTCTTTTGCACATGATCCAGTATTTTTATTTCTCTTTATGTTTGTGGATGACTAAGTATCAACGATAATCGACTGTTTTTGTGCTCTAACTGTTTGTTGATGCTTCTTAGATGGATAATATCATTAGATTGATAAATGATACTTGATTCCATGATTGCATTTGAAGTAGCCCAGTGGCCATGCGTAATTTCTATTAAAATCTGGTTATCTAACATAATTATGCAACTTTTCAATGATGCCAAAAGGGGAAAGATAGGTTGTGCTTTTTTACTTTGGACTGTGATATTTATAACCTAATGAACCTGGTCCTTGATGATTAGTGTCTTTAAAATGGAAAGTGTTCTAACATTGTGCTGATGTTGAGCTAAGTTGACACATGGCCTATGCTTGTGAAAAGCGCATAGCTTGTCATCATCAAAATGGGAGAAATTTGTTGGCCCAAGTGAAGTTTTATTTTGATGATTGACAAAGGAACTTGTGCATGAACTAGGTCCATACACAGTATACACAGACACGGGCAGATTCGAGCATAAGGGGTGCACGTGAAGGAGATAAGCTTAAGTTGTTATATCTGATATCTCCTGATTGAAAAGGTTGCATAAATGATAAGGAGAAGGACTCCTTACTCGAAGAGAACTTTATCCAAGATAAGGGAGGAGTTAGAAGTTGAAGATAACTAGAACTCTCCCACAATGAAGGGTACCATTAGAACTCTAGTTATTTCTTATTCTACTAACTCTATATATTGCAGGATGTTCTCATTCTACACGTACACATAAACACTGAAGTTAAACGTGAGTTGAGAGCAAAATAGCAAGGCATTTTGCAAATAATTCTTGTGTGAATCAAATGTGTGAACCTGAAGCTACATGAACCAGATAGAAGAACCAGTTCCAAGCGTCTGTCTTTTATTCTAGTTCAATTGTAGTAGGTGGTTTCAATTTGTACCTTTCAGCTTTATCTAGAAGCAATTGTATTAGGTACTATGAGTGTTCAAGTTAGAATTAACATGAAGTTGTCGCAACAGTTAGAGGATGGTTGCCACAACGAGATTAGAGTTAATCCTTAGGTTACAAAGAGTTTTGTAAATGTTGTTTTGGCTCAATGATTGAAGTGTTGGGAAAACTCCTACTGAGTAGTAGGTCATGGTTTTTTTTCACCTTTTGAGTCGGGTGTTATCCACGTAAAAATACTTGTGTTCTTTACTTTTCGCATTTACTATAATCAGTGCACGCAAAAATCAGTGCACGCAAAAATTAGACATCACACAAATCATCCCTCCCCCCCCTCCCCCCAATCATGTGTGGCATTAAAGTATAAAACACGAATCCCCTCTTCTTGTTTCCTTTCTTGACTTGGAAACTAAATAATACTTGAATTTTGATATAATAATAAACAATAACACTTTTCTTTTTGTTTGTTTTTTTTGTTCAAGAACCTCCCAAGATTATCAAGATTGAAATCTTGACTAGCATATGCTCTAATACCACTTGATAACAACACGATAGAGGATTCAAGAATTACTAAAGAAACAATAAGAAAATCAAGGAACGTGCGGAAGCTAAAAGAAAATAGGGAAACGAAAAAAAAAGATAGAAATTAAAGATAAATTGAATTCAAGAAAAGAGTTTCTTGAATTCAAGAAGTCTATTATTGAAGTTGAATCATAACAACAACAATTAGCTAACGAAGAACTAATCACCTTTGATAAAGAACTAAAAACAAGAGATAGATTGTGAAACCCAACCCTTTAGAATAACAAGAACAACAATAAGCCTAAACTTATCAACTTTCTTGAATACCTAGAAGTGATCTAAGATTTCAAATAGGGTTTAATCTTATCACCTTAAGTTGAGTCTTGAAGATTGAAGAATAAATCCAAGAGTAGACACACACAAGAGTGCAAGAAAAATCTCACATTTTTTATTGATATTGTCTATAATAATCTATGTCTAAAAATAAAGAAGACGTCCCTTATATAGGTAGGAGGGGTCACGAAATTAAGGCTAAAATAACAAGGAAATAAAGTCTTAAACTACTTTGGACAATAAGTCCAACTACCTTAAAAAAAGAAAAATACTAGGAAGCAAAAATCAAGTCATTCTTAGAAAGTAATTCCAACAATCTTAGGAAAAGAAAAACATGACCTTAACTAACTAGGAATGCAATAAATATAGTCCCAAAATATATGGAAATAAGCCCCAAACCAATCTTGGATAGAATCTTAAAAATCTTGAAAATCTTGAAGGAAATTTGAAAGCAACTTGGCACCAACTTGAACTCAACATTTAGCACGCCTATGTACCATTCTTGGACATCAAGTAAGTCCTTTTTATGTTATAAAACATGAATTTATGTAGGATTTCATGGGCTGAAAGTTTGGACACATTTTAGGTGCCAAATTGGTCCACAGGTGGACTGGCTAGGCTTCTTCAAATGATGTCTCTTGAGATCCAATCCTCCTCTTCTTGAACATAAATTTGGGCCACCCTAGCCAATTCATATCATTTATCCTTGAGTTCTTCCTCCCAATTAACAACTTCTTTATTTGCACTTGAAGTCAAATGACCTTGTTTTGTAACTCTTTAGCTTGACATTTTGTTAAAGGCCCTCTTTGAGATTTCAAAGCTTCATCCTTGTCCTTAAATAGATTTCATCTTCCTAGGATGCAATCACTTGGAAGTTGTTTCTTTGCCCTTGAAAATTGTTCACATGTTGCACTTCCTCCTCTTGCTCATTATAAGAATCATCTTGATCAAAACAACCATTGTCTTGCATATAGTTCTCCACTCGAGTTTGCACTTGTGGACCCTTAGTCCTCCTCTTGTTTGCCAAAACATTCACTCATTCCATAGCATGAACTTACTTAGGGGCTTGCACTTGACTAAGTTAAGTTTTTGCTAGTTGATTCATGGTAGTGGTCAATTCGGCAATGACTTGCCCATGGTCATGCAATTCATTGTAGAGGTGGATCATGTTCGGATCACCTTGTGGAACATTGGCCCGGGATTTCCAAGTCGATGACGTTTCCTCCATCTCATCTAAGATTTCACACGCCTCCGCATAAGGCGTAGTCATAAAGTTCGCACAGGCTAGTTGATTCACTACACATTGGTTGGTTGTATTAATCTCACGATAAAAGGTTTGCTGTATTATGTTTTCGTCATATCGTTGTTGGTACATTCCTCAACCATTGTTCTATAACGCTCCCATATCTTGTGTAGTGGTTCATTCGGCTCTTGCTTGAATGCCAAGATCTCATCTCGAAGTGTAGCCATGTGCCCGGGAGAAAAAACTTAGCAATGAACTTTTCTGCCAACTCATCCCAAGTGTGAATTGAATGTTTCGGCAATTGTTCCAACCAATCCCCGGCAACGGCGCCAAAAATTTATCCACGTCCAATTCGCACTCAATAGTGAGTGAAAACAGTCGTTGGAAGAATAGTACCCAACAAGAGCCAGGGTCGATTTCCAAAAGGAGTTTAATATGGGTGTTAGGGTGTACACTTGATGAGAGTAAATTAAATAACTCAATTGTGCTTCCAAACAAGGGATTTTATTTTCTACTTCTAAATTAACACTAACAATTGTAAACTAAAAAAAAGAAACTAGAAAGCGAGTAACTGTTTTTGTTATTTTTACCAAATGTTTAAAAGGCCTAGGGTAGTGAACTTCACCTAGGTGTTTGCCTAATGGGTTAAGTACGTTAATACTTATTTTATTGATTGGGGTGTATTATACCTCTAAACTCTAAGTTACGCATCAATACCTTTCGGTCATAGAGTGATTTTGCCCAATTTGGCTTTCTCAAGCCCAAATGGGTATCAAGCTAAATAGTTGATAAGAGCTCAAGTTAGGTTTTCCCTATCTCTAGTTCAAACTCTTTAATTAGGCTAATCAAATCCTTAACTAGCCAAGTTTTTCTAAACTAAGTCCTTCTTTCTCAAGTAAAGACCAAGTCAAAAAGGCATGAATCAATGTTTGCAACCATTAATTCTATAATTAAAGAATAAAAAACTCTAAATAACAAACACCCAACCATAAACAAGTATTAAATGAAATACCCATAAGGTTTACACACTAGGGTTGGGTCACAACCCTAGTAAAAGTCTAGCTACTCATAGTATAAAATGAAGAAAACAAAGAAGAAACATTAATTAAACCCATAATATAAAATTAAAATGATAAACTATGATGTTTTAATCCCAAAATGATCACAAATTTCCTAAAATGGAAAACTACAATAGCTATTGTTGCTAGAACTTCAACTTGACCTAAAAATGTGATTCTCGTCTATTTATAGTGGCTCAAAATTCGCTGGCAAAAATGCTCCTCGAGAGGTTTTTGCGGCCTCACAATTCCATGTGTGGTCCGCTTATTGCTTGAATCTGCAAAGAAATGGATTCTGCAGTCGCACAATTTGGTCTGCGGCTGTGATTTAGCTTCTGCGACCGCACAATTTATGTGCGGTCCGCACATTAGGCAAGGCTTTAAGTCTTGATTAGTTGCACACTCTGTGAACTTTTTGAATTCTTGTCAGTGCGGACTATGTTCTGCGGTCACACAAATTGTGTGCGGTCCGCACTTCTACTTCAAGTACTGCTGGCTTCTTCATCAGTTCTGCAGCCGCAGAGGGAATTCTGCGGTCCGCACTTGCTTCTGCGGACCGCACTTCTTGTGTGTTGTGCCCCTTCTTGCCTTTTGAGTCGGATCATTCCTTTTTGAGTTGGATTTATTCATAAGAGCCCAAATTTCCAACATTCCGACAATTTGCACACTTTTATTAGTTTTGGGAACATAAATCGATACTTTCAGACTTAAACAAAAGTAAAAATGTACTAATAAGTAGTCAAAATTCACACTTATCATGGCCACAATCACAAAACCCTTCAATTATACCGCCAGAAATAAGAGTAATGCATGGCAGGCCCAAGAAAGTAGAAGGAAGTAACCAACTGAAAACAAAACAGGAAATAGGAGTGTTCCAAACCGAACAGAAACCAAAAACCGAACTGAAACCGAAAATCGAATCGCAAGATTGGCTTAATGGCTTATTGGTGTCGGATTAACTGGTGGGGAACATATTGAAATTTTATTATTAACGGCTTATCGATTTGAGGGTTGATTATTCAATTTTCTTATCGGATAAACCATTAACCCGTTAAGAATTTTTATATTTATATATTTGTATCCATACGTATATTAAATAGCCCTTCCACTTATCCACTATTAGAAACCCTAAAATCTAAATTCCTAATTTCTAATTTCCCTCATATCTCAGAACTCAGCCCTCTCGCCTCTCCCTCTCGCGTCACCCCTCATTCTCAGACCCTCTACTCTCTAAAGGTTGAGGGAACAGTCAACACAACCACAACACCACAACACCACAACGCCTCGCCTCCCATTCTCTTCTCTAATCTAGTAATTTGTTCCTCGTTTCCTCTAATCTCATAACCCAGCCGTCAGTTACGGCCATAGCTAGTGCAGCGAAAGGTAAAGTGGATATGCTTTATATATAAAGACCAAATATTAGTATAAGATATGTAGTCAGATTCAATGTGCAAATGTGATGTTCAAATCCTTGGTCAGTTGCAATTCATGTAATAAAGTTTCGTTGTAGTAATAGAAGTAGAAGTAAAGTATTTGGAAAAATCTAGTATCCAACTACCTATATGGTTTCTAAATGTCAAAATTATTCTGGGATTAAAAGAGGGATTTTGTGGCAGAAGAATGTCATTTTCTCGTCATACTTTGTCTGAAAATAAATTTACTTTCTAATTCAATTTCGATTCAGTTCTAAATGAAAAATACTTCTTCTTCATTGAAAAGAGTGTAGCTTTTTATCATTCATATTCATTCCTTTTCTTTTCTTGTTGCAGTGACTCATAGCATGGCTGAAAATATACAAAGTGATAAGGCGATGGCTGAAAATGGGGATTCTAATTTAAATGCAATAAGTCAAGCCAAAACAACGGAGTCAAATATAACCAAAAAAGGAAAAAAAGGTTTGTTGCGTGGGATCATTTTACATAAATTATTACTTCCGAAGGGAGTACAAAAGCAAAATGTGACGGTTGCTTTCGTGAGTATTGTTTTAAGACAAAAAACGGTACATCGACACTTCTTTCTCATATATTTAAGTGTCCTAAACGTGCTGGTATTGTTGATAAAAACAATCAAATTTAGGCTTTCAATCTGTTTTGGGGGTAGTCATGGTGACGTACTATTGTTACTTGGAAATTTGATCAAGAAAAGTGTAGGAAGGTGTTATGTCGTATGGTAATAGTTGATGCGCTTCCTTTCAACTTTGTTGATAAAGAAGGTTTTAGAGACTTTATGAAAGTGGCGCAACCTTATTTTCGGATCCCTTCCCGTAATACTGTAACTAGGGATTGTTTTGATCTTTTTAATGAAGAAAAGCAAACGTTGAATAGGTCGTTTATAGAAACAAAACAAAGAGTATGTATTATCACTGATACCTGGACTTCAATACAAAGAATCAATTACATGTGTATCACTTCCCATTGGATTGATAGTGAATGGAATATGCATAAGAGAATAATTAATTTTTGTCCTATTGTTATCCATAAAGGCGAATATATGGCAAATGATATTGGTAGGTGCTTACGTGAGGGGGGGATAAATAAGATCTTCAATGTCATCGTTGATAATGCAAGCTCAAATGATGTGACAGTAAAAGAATTGTCTAAGCAATTAACAAAAATGAGAACTAATTTGATGGACGATAATCACCTTCAAGTGAGATATATGGCTCACATCATGAATCTTGTGGTCTGGGATGGTTTAAAAAAAATCTTCAGTGTCTATTAAACGTGTTAGGCATGCAGTGAGATATGTTAGGCAGTCTCCTGCGAGGTTGAAGAGGTTTCAAGAATGTTTTGATGATGAACAACTCAATTATAAAAAAAGAAACTTTATGTTTGGATGTTCCAACAAGGTAAAATTCTACCTACTTGATGTTGCGTAGGGTTGTTGAATTTGAAAGTGCATTTTTACATTATGCTTCTTGTGAAATTGGCCTGGGGCATTATCTTGAGCATTCTTATATTGAAGTTGGAATTCTTACAAGTGAACTTTTGAGTAGTGATTGGGAGAATGTAAAAATAATTACAAAGTTTCTTGAAATCTTCTATCTTCTTACTTTGAAAATATCTGGATCACGTTATGTTACATTAAAAATCATTTTCTTGAAATTTGTGCGGTTGCTGTTTATTTGAAGCAATTGATAGAAAATAAAGATATAGTTTTAAGGGAAATGGCAAAGAAGATTAAAGAAAAGTGTGATAAGTATTCGAGTGATCCAGGAAAAATGAACAAGATAATTTTCATCTCATGTATTTATAACGAACCGACCGGTCGTTTTGAGTAGTTGCACTTCGCTCGGCAGTTTGAGGGCATGAAAAGCTCCTTATGATGTACTATGACTCATGAGAATCGTCGGTTTTGGCTTTCAGGTTATTCTGAATCGATTTGGAAGAATGAATTTCATGATTTAAGCTTTAAGTTAAGAGTTGACCAAGTTTGACTTTGTGAATTTGACCGCGAAACAGAGTTTTGATGGTTCCGTTAGGCCTGGATGGTGATTTTGGACTCGGGCGTATGCCCGAATTTTCATTGAGATGTCCATAGAAGGATTCGACACTAATTGGCGAAAGTTAAAAATTTGAAGGCTTGAAAAGTTCATACGTTTGACCGGAAGTTGACTTTGTGGATATCGGATTCGGATTGTGGGTCAGGGAATTTGAATAGCTTCGTTATGTTATTTGGGATTTGTGTGCAAGATTTGAGTTCATTCCGGGTTGATTTGATGTGTTTCGGTGCTAGTTTTTGAAGTTGAAAGTTCAAGTTCATTTAAGTTCGATTTGAGGTGTGATTCGTCGTTTTGATGTTGTAATGTGTGATTTGAGGCATCAACTAGGTCCGTATTTTGTTTTGAGACTTGTTGGTATATTCGGGAGGCGCCCCAAGTGGCTCGGAAGAGTTTCGGACGAAGTTCAGATCGTTTGGATCAATTTTTGGCTAAGGCAGCTAGTGGTCGGATCCGGTATGATCGCACCTGCGGCTGATTTGCGCATGTGCGATGGTCGCAGAAGTGACAGAGGAGTCGCAGAAGCAAGGTGAGAGCTGGGTGAGGAAGATCGCAGAGGTGGAATGATGGGCGCATCTGCGTGTCCGCAGAAGAGTAATTTTGAGCCGCAGAAGCGGTGTGGCGCAGAAGCGTGAGTTGTTTGTCGCAACTGCGTGTGCACCGAACTGGGGAATGCTCCGCAGGTGCGGAAGTCTGGTCTTCACAGGGCTTCGCAAAAGCGAGAATTGTCCGCAGAAGTAGAGGTCGCAGATGCGACAATGTGACCGCATATGCGAAATTGTTGGGCAGAGTCTATATATTTCGAGGTTTTGGTTCTTTTATCATATTTTGAGATGTAGGACTCGGATTGAGGCGATTTTTGAAGTAATTTTCATCACAAGGATTAGGGTAAGTGTTCTACATTTGGTTTTGGTTTTATTTTTTGAATCCATCTTCAATTTTGGCAATTGTTGATGAATTTTAAAGAGAAATTTGTGGTTTTAGCCTAAAGTTTTATAAAGTGAGTTTTTGAGTTTTGAACATTGATTCAGAGTCGGATTTGAGTGAAACTAGTATGGTTAGACTCGTAATTGAATGGGTTGTCGGATTGTATATGGTTCGTCGAGTTTCGAGGCGCGGGCCCGGGTTGGGCTTTTGGGTTGATTTTGGACTTTTGATTAAAGATCTTATCTTTATCGATTGAGTTTGTTTTTTTGGCATTATTTGATGTATTTGAGTTGTTGTTGGCTAGTTTCGAGCCGTTCAGAGGTCGGTACGCACGAGATGGCATTTTTGGAGCATCGCTTGGCTTGCTCGGTATTGGAATTGGCTTGTTCGAGGTAAGTAACCCTTCTAAACTTGGTGCTGAGAGTATGAAACCCCGAATTTCGTGTTATGTGTTTGTTGTTGAGGTGACGCACATGCTAGGTGACGGGCGTGTGGGCGAGCACCGTGTGAATCGCAACTCCATTATTTATGTGGTACTGTGTAGTTACCTAATCCTATCTGTAACTATGAAATCTCTACGTACTAGAGCTATTGAGCTGTGACCTATGTTAGAAACCATGTCTACGCTACATGTTTATTCTGTTGGGACCCACTGAGGTCATTACTGTTGTTGAGTTATTTGCTTACATTGCAATTTCATACCCAGTCATGTTCAATCATTTCATATCATATCTCAGTCTCTGTTGCTATATGTATATATTGACACATTATATCATCATTTTTGGCTTAGTATCATATCATTGTGAGTCCGAGAGACCGGAGAGATAGATAACTGAGTGAGGTCGAGGGCCTGATTGTGAGTGATATTATGGGATCGGGCTGCACGCCGCAGCATGTTATATTGATTTATGCCTGGATCTGGCTTATTATGGCGCTTGGGCAGAAGGAGCCCCTCCGGAGTCTGCACACACACCCCAGTGAGCGCAGTTGATTATATTGAGGGATGGATCTTCCCTGGGTATGGATCTTGCCTGAAGCATTTATATTTGGGGATGGATCTTTCCTAGGCTAGATTGGCCTTATACAGTACTGAGCGACTGACCTGTCAGTTACTATATATATTTGGGATGGATCTTCCCTGGGCTGGATTGACCATATACAGTACTGAGTGATTGGCATGATGAGTGGAAAGTCTGAGACTGTGAGATTGAGTACTCTAAGAGTGTAAGTACATGAGTTCATCTCTGAGATACATTGCATTTGACATGCACACTTGACATACAGGCATAGAGATGCATTTTTCATCATGTTGTACGATATTGCATCATAATTTTACCTGCATAGTGGCATGTAGGCATAGAGATGTACTTTCCTCATGCTATCTGAAAAATGAAACATCTTACGAATTGTTGAAAAGTTTTTGTGAAAAATCACAGTTTTACAAACCTACTCATATTTTGGTGATTTCGGCAAAAGATTTGAGTTTTACTGTATACTTGAAAAGAAGCATTTATTTTATGGAATTTTATACGATATGAGCATTTATTTATTGAGTTATTTCCTGCACCATCCTTACTATATTGGTATGAACTATTGCTGGTTATTGGAGTTGGACTCTGACCTTTGTCCCAACTCGTCACTACTTTCAACCTAAGGTTAAATTTGTTACTTATTGAGTACATGGGGTCGGTTGTAATCATACTACACTTCTGCACCTTGCATGCAGATGTTGGATGATGATGTTGTTGTGATCGACGAGAGCTGGATTTGAAGACATACCTGTGTTCCGGTTGTAGTTGCCTCTTATTCATGGTAGCCTTAGATTTATGAAAATTTATTTATGTACATTTCGAACATATGATGTATTTGTTTCATACCAGCTTTGTAAATTCTAATCTTAGAAGCTTATGATTTGTACTACTAGTCCTTGGGGAATGTATAAGATTCAGATATTTTCTTTCACTTAATTATCTTATTAAATTTTATTGGAATTGGATAGTTGTTAATTGTCTTACCTAGCGGGTTGGGTTAGGTATCATCACGACTAGTTGGATTTTGGGTCATGACAAGGTGGTATCAGAGCTCTAAGTTCATAGGTTCTATAAGTCATGAGCAAGTGTCTAGTAGAGTCTTGCGGATCGGTATGATGACGTCCATACCTATCTTCGAGAGGCTACAGGGCATTTAGGATAATTTCCCTTTATACTGTAATAGAGTATGGGTATTATGGGTTATCGAGTGTTTTGTTCTATGGCTTTGAGCCAAATGGGGGAGTTTGCTATCGACGATTGGATTGCTTGGTTATGTGTTGTACTGGTTTCGGTTTGAGGCATACTTTTGAATCAGTAAGAAATTTCGAGATGCGTGATGTATTGCACTTTATGGGTATATGAAAATCGTGGAATGATTGAGTTGTTATGTGCGAAGGATGTAGTGTGCATGGAGTATGAATTTAATCGGTTGTGTTAAGGTAATGCTACTTCCTTGGGTGTTGTTGTGCTAATAGGGCACATGTCGTTTGGCCCATTTGGGCGGTATAATTGAGATTTGAGCAGAATGAATGACTCTCGAGAAGGTTCTAATGGATTCCAGATTAATATGTAGCGATTGAGAATTTCGCAGATTTGTATATGGCTAGAATCTGAGATTTAAGTTGAATGGTGTCGGGACTCGCGGTATTTCTATATCATTATGGATTATACATTTCAGCATCAGGAAGGTGAAGGAAACGATTTTATACTCACAGAAGGTCTTTTCAGAGTGGGTGTCTCAGTTGTGGTACTTTTGGGGGTGCTTAAAGGAGAATGCAGAGGCTTATGGGCCTTGGGGCGGTGTGATTTTATTCTAGGATCTCGTGGGGTGAGTTTTGGTTAAGGATCGTGGTGTTCTGGCAATAAGAAGTGTCACTTTGAGGGTAATTCAGAAGGAACTCGGAGAAATAGTACAGTTTAGTGGTAGGTTGGATCATCAAGGTAATAGATATGATCGGTTCTTCGGGTACTTATGATGTGGTGAGCCTCTACAGGTGTTTCGTGGCAATGATCTTGGGTTTTGGCGACCTGCGTGACTTTGTTGAGTTAGAGGGATTCGGTTCTGATAGCTAGGTTATGTACAAATGGATTTCAAAGTGTTCCCAATAGTTTCTACCACGGTTCGAGGTCTATATTTTCTGCTGGCGTGAAGAGCGTGTTGCGTGTTGTGATTTTCTCCTCGATTAGATCAAATAGAGGTTCCTGGCTAATTGAGTATGTATTCCTGCTGGACTCAGGGTTGATTATGAGATTCTCGTATTTTTCATATGATGGCATGATAACGGTGGTGTGTTGTGTGGGATTGAGGTTTGCATGTGCAAGGTCACGGTTTAGTTTTGAAAGCAAGGGCATGAATTCTTAGACAACATTGGCGGTTTCAGATGACTAGATATTACCACTTAGTATTGCCTGAGGAGAGCGTATATTTCAGAAGGTGCACTGAGTGTTGACGTACGGATGCTTCATTGGTATTGCGGTACTCGCCTGGTTGATCGGCTGCTGATATTCAGATTTTGTTATGTGGTCTTTTTGTTCCTGCCTGTCGAGGACCTATGTTTCAATAACGATGAAGGGCTACTAGAAGGGAAAGGGCGCTCACCTTCGAAGAGTGAAAGGATCATTCAAAGCCATGGAAGAATTTTAGAAGTATTCCTCGTGGGATGATCATGTATGAGATATGTGTTAGACAATCGGGAGGGTGGAGTTGGGATTAGATATGGTGATTCGTGTGTTCTATGAATTTGGAGACTGGGAGTTCTCAGAAGCCGATTATTTCATGGTTGTGGACTGTGAAGTTGTGGCCAAAGCTAGCCAGGTGATAGCATGTGTTATGGTTCAGTCGTTGTGGACTTTCAGAGGGTTGTGTATCTATTTGTGGGTGACCAGAATTGATTTGGGGTTCAGTGTTAGGCCCAATGAGGATGTGCATTCTATAGCAGGCCGGATTGGTTGACTCCATACTGCTATTGTTGGGGGTGTGCCATTCAATTAGAGTTGAGCTTATTCGTGTTCTGATAGGATCTATATGCTACTCCTCTATGCTACGAGGGGTTGTGATTCGTTAGTTATATGCACACATGGTGCGGTTCGATTTGGGCTTTATGGCGGAGTTTGAGCGAGATGGGTATTAGGGTGTTGAATGATTGATTGCGCATTAGTTATGTTCTTTCCAGATTGTGGTATTGTGTTATTTGTCTCTCCGTGATTATGGTCATGCACCTTGGGTACTTGATGTCGAATTTCGCATGGTTATTGATTTTTAGCATGGTGTCTGAGGTATTTCATATAGACCAGTGTTTAGATGGGGTCACGCATTGCAACGAGGTTATGTTAAGATATGATTCTTTGTGTTAGATTCGTTTGTCTTGGTTCTACTATGTATGATAAGTTCGTAGTATTTCGGTTGTGGTGGTACTTGTTGAACTTGCAGGATGGTTCTCTCGTTTGAGTCATTTTTCATGATTGAGTACATTTGAATTATTGCGTATTGGGGCACGAATTGCACGGTTTGTGGCTCTGGGTAGTATTGGTGTGGCATGTCTGTAGGGTAGCTGGTATTTGTCAATATGAGGTGGTCGAATCTAGGATGGGTGCTATCGGATTTGATTACAGCATGTAGAGAGGATAATATCGGAAGTCGGCTTAGAAATTGGCTATAGTTCTTGTTGAAGGAGGGAGAGTTCCATGACTTGTTGATCTGATAAGTGGTTACAAGTTTCTGCGTGTTTCTTTCATCATCGGCAGTGTACTAAGTTTTTGAACGAGATTTTATTTGATATGAGGCTTATTATCGGTACCGGGCTTGTTTGGGGAGTTATTGTGGTCAGAAGTTATTGGTACAAATATGCGAGTTATGCGGTGTATCATGTGATTAAATCTTGGGTTATGGTTATGGCTTGATACAAGTTGTTCAGACTTATACAGTGTGTAGATGCAAGATTCGGGTCTTATAGGAAATTTCGGAAGTTGGAAATTAGATTTTGTGATTTACGGGCTAAGGTTGAAGTAATGATCTTTAGTATGTTGTGTTATGGGACCTATATGGAATAGGGTGATGTGGGATCACCCCCGGGTATGTGCATGGTAAGGTTACACGGCAGTTTGATGGCTTAAGAACAACTCAGGGCACGTTCGAGGACAAACGTATGTTTAAGTGGGGGAAGGTGTAACGACCCGATCGGTCGTTTTGAGCAGTTGTACTTTGCTCGGTAGTTTGAGGGCCTGAGTAGCTCCATATGATGTACTATGACTCATGAGAATCGTCGATTTTGATTTTCGGATTATTCGGAACCGATTTGGAAGAATGAATTTCATGATTTAAGCTTTAAGTTGGAAGAGTTGACCAAGTTTGACTTAGTGAATTTGACCCCAAAACGGAATTTTAATAGTTCCGTTAGGTCTCGATGGTTATTTTGGACTTGGGCTTATGCCCGTATTTACATTGGGATGTCCGTAGAAGGATTCGACACTAATTGGCGAAAGTTGAAAATTTAAAAGCTTGAAAAATTCATAAGTTTTATCGGACGTTGACTTTGTGGATATCGGATTAGGATTGTGGTTTCGGGAATTTGAATAGCTTCATTATGTCATTTGGGACTTGTGTGCAAAATTTGAGTACATTCCGGGTTGATTTGATGTGTTTCGGCGCTAGTTTTGGAAGTTGAAAGTTCAAGTTCATTTAAGTTCGATTTGAGGTGCGATTCATCGGTTCGATATTGTTATGTGTGATTTGAGGCCTCGACTAGGTCCGTATTTTATTATGAGACTTGTTGGTATATTCGGGCAGGGCCCCTAGTGCCTCGGAAGAGTTTCAAACGAAGTTCGGATCGTTTGGATCAATTTTTGGCTAAGGCAGCTGGTGGCCGGATCTGGTATGATCACACCTACGGCTGGTTTGCGCAGGTGCGATGGTCGCAGAAGCGACAGAGGAGTCGCAAAAGCAAGGTGAGAGCTGGGTGAGGAAGATCGTAGAGGCGGAATGATGGGCGCATATGCGCGTCCTCAGAAGCATAATTTTGAGCCGCAGAAGCGGCGTGTGGCGCAGAAGCGTGAGTTGTTTGTCGCACCTGCGTGTGCACAGAAGCGGGGAATGCTCCGCAGGTGCGGAAGTATGGTCTTCAGAGGGCTTCGCAGAAGCGGAGGTCGCAGATGCGACAATGTGACCGCATATGCGAAATTGCTAGGCAAACTCTATATATTTCGAGGTGTTGGTTCTTTTATCATATTTTGAGATGTGGGACTCGGATTGAGGCGATTTTTGAAGCAATTTTTATCACAGGGATTGGGGTAAGTGTTCTACACTTGGTTTTGGTTTTATTTCGTGAATCCATCTTCATTTTTGGCAAAGTGTTGATGAATTTTAAAGAGAAATTGGTGGTTTTAGCCTAAAGTTTTATAGAGTAAGTTTTTAAGTTTTGAACATCGATTCGGAGTCGGATTTGAGTGAAACTAGTATGGTTGGACTCGTAATTGAATGGGTTATCGAATTTTATAAGTTTTGTCGATTTCCGAGGCACGGGCCCGAGTTGGGCTTTTGGGTTGATTTTGGGCTTTTGATTAAAAATCTGATCTTTATCGATTGAGTTTGTTTTCTCTGGCATTATTTGATGTATTTGAGTTGATGTTGGCTAGTTTCGAGCCATTCAGAGGTTGGTACGTGCGATATGGAATTTTTGGAGCATCGCTTGGCTTGCTCGGTATTGGAATTGGCTTGTTCGAGGTAAGTAACACTTCTAAACTTGGTGCTGAGGGTATGAAACCCCGAATTTCGTGTTATTTGTTTGTTGTTGAAGTGACGGGCGTGTGGGCGTGCACCGTATGAATCGTAACTCCGTTATTTCTGTGGTACTGTGTAGCTACCTGATCTTATCTGTAACTATGAAATCTCTACGTACTAGAACTATTGAGTTGTGACCCATGTTAGAAACCATGTCTAGGCTACATGCTTATTCTGTTGGGATCCACTGAGGTCATTACTGTTGTTGAGTTATTTGTTTACATTGCAATTTCATACTCAGTCATGTTCATTCATTTCATATCATATCTCAGTCTTTGTTGCTATATATTAACACATCATATCATTTTTGGGCTAGTTTCATGGCATTGTGAGCCCGAGAGGCTGGAAAGATTGATGACTGAGTGAGGCCGAGGGCCTGATTGTGAGTGATATTATGGGATCGGGCTGCACGCCGCAGCATGTTATATTGATTTATGCCTGGATCTGGTTTATTATGGCGCTTGGGCTGAAGGAGCCCCTCAGGAGTCTGCACACACCCCCTAGTGAGCGCAGTTGATTATATTGAGGGATGGATCTTCCCCGGGCATGGATTTTGCCTGAAGCATTTATATTTGGGGATGGATCTTTCTTGGGCTAGATTGGCCTTATACAGTACTGAGCGACTGACCTGTCAGTTACTATATATATTTGGGATGGATCTTCCCTGGGATGAATTGACCATATACAGTACTGAGTGATTGGCATGATGAGTGAAAAGTGTGAGACTGTGAGATTGAGTACTCTAAGAGTGTAAGTACATGAGTTCATCTCTGAGATACATTGCATTTGACATGCACACTTGACATACAGGCATAGAGATGCATTTTTCATCATGTTGTACGATATTGCGTCATTCATGATTTCACATGCATAGTGACATGTAGGTATAGAGATGTACTTTTCTCATGCTATCTGAAAAATGAAACATCTTAAGTATTGTTGAAAAGTTTTGGGAATAATCACATTTTTACAAACCTAGTCATATTTTGGTGATTTCGGCAAAAGATTTGAATTTTACTATATACTTGAAAAGAAGCATTTATTTTTCGAAATTTTATACGAGCTGAGCATTTATTTATTGAGTTATTTCTTGCACCATCTTTACTATATTGTTATGAACTGTTGCTGGTTATTAGAGTTGGACTCTGACCCTTGTCCCAGCTCGTCACTACTTTCAATCTAAGTTTAGGTTTGTTACTAATTGAGTACATGGGGTCGGTTGTACTCATACTACACTTCTGCACCTTGCGTGCAGATGTTGGATGTTGATGTTGATGTGATCGACGGGAGCTAGATTTGAAGACGTACTTGTGTTCCGGTTGTAGCTGCCTGTTGTTCATGGTAGCCTTAGATTTATGAAAATCTGTTTATGTACATTTCGAACAGATGATGTATTTGTTTCATACCACCTTTGTAAATTCTAATCATAGAAACTCATGATTTGTACTAGTAATCCTTGGGGAATGTATAAGATTCAAATATATTCTTTCACTTAATTGTCTTATTGAATTTTATTGGAATTGGATAGTTATTAATTGGCTTACCTAGCGGGTTGGGTTAAGTGTCATCATGACTAGTTGGATTTTGGGTCGTGATAGTATTTTGGATCCACGTTACAAGCTCGAATCAATTGGCTATGCACTTGTAACGATGTTTGGTAAAGATCTGGGGGCAACTATACAAGCAAAAGTGAAGAAGTACATGACTTCATTATTTAGTGAGTATGTAAAGTCCAGCTCAAAAGGTGTCGTGTTTGCTTCATCTTCAGATTGTTCTTCATTGGAAACTTCTACTTCCAGGCTTTTTGGCAGTCAAGTAAGCACCCAAAATACAGGACTTTTAGAATCACTCATGCAAGATATAAAAAAATATAAAACTGTGAGTGGAGGTGTGGATAATAGAACAGAGTTAGATAAATATTTTGGTGAAGAAACTAAGGATGACACTAAAGAATTTGATGTAATTGAACTCAGCTAGATTTCCTGTTCTTACGGAGATAGCTCGTGATGTATTAGTTATTCCGGTTTCAAGTGTGGCATCTGAATGTGCGTTTAGTACGGGAGGACGTCTTCTTGATTTATTTAGGAGTTCATTAACTTCTAAATTGGTGCAAGCTCCAGTGTGTTTTCAAGATTGGCTTTGAAATGAAAAATTAAAACAACCTATTAGTGTTAGGAAGATCTTGATAAAATTGAGCAGCTTGAACAAGGTAATAATATTGTTACTATATTTGTTATATATTAGTGTTGTGGATATGCTTATATTTATCGCACGACTCATTATTATAATTTTCTTCTTCAGATTTAGCTAGCGTTGGAAAAGACCCTTACGTAATTAACGTGTAGTGTTAATATATCTAGTAAGAATTCCAATTGTAATATAGTGTTAATAAATCTGTTAATATATTTATCGCATGACTCGTGTGTGTTAGTGCTTAGTTCCAAGTTCTAGCCGAACTAGTTTATGAGGTAGTCTGGCTTTATACTGTGATTGCCCCTTTTCTGGAATAGTATGGACTAGTAAATTATATTTTGTCTAGTTGGTTATAGGGCTGCTTATCGGGCGGATTGGACGGTTAATTACTCTTAACGGTTTGGCTTAACGGTTATCGACTTTTAAATATATTAATCCGCTAGCCACCCGATAAGATATCGGGCGGATTGGTATCGGTTTAGCTCTTATCGGGCGGTTTATCGGCCTAATTAAATCTATATTGCGTGCATTAATTGTTTGTTGACCGCCTAGCATACAAATTCATAATAGGAAATTACACATTGAGTCCAGACAAACATGTCTGCTAACGCCTATATAAGAATGATGTAGTGTGTCATGTGTTGTAGAGTGAAAAAAGTAGAACACATTGTAGGCTAGATTACATCCCAAAGTAGACTACATATGAGTCCAGACATACATGTATGTTAACGCCTAGCATTAAATCCCAAAACAGACTACATTACATGAGTCCAGACATACATATGTCTGTTAACGCCTAGCATACAAATTCAAAATAGGAAATTCCAGTCTATATTCAAAGTGAGTCCAGGATACATATTTCAAAATGATTAACCCATAAGTGAGCAGACTACACAGAAATGTTTGGCCTGCAGCTAACGCCTAACATAGCTTGAATTTATGTAGCTTCAAAGTTCAAACAACAACTTCAAATTTCTAACTTAAACTCTCAACCAGGCATTTCACGCTATATCATTAACCATACAAACAACACCGAGCAAAAAGCAGTTATGTATAGAAATAGGGATGGATTATAAGCAGTAAACAATTTACAGGAAACACAGATGCGCTATTTCCCAGAACATAATTCAAGACAGTACTATCGTCAATATTGTGGGATAAAAGTTATGGCAACAACACTGTTGTTCTTCTATTAAACATAGACAACAGGCATTAGTTTTAAAAAACAAAAGCAGAGGTGAACCATAGACAGCAGCTTAAACAATCTTATAGTAGGGTGGGAGAATAAGCTAAGCTAATAGCTGGAAGAAGTGGAAGAGTTTTTGATATTTAATATATATATGGATAAAAATAAATTATATATATATGTATATATATTCTTAACGGGTTAACGGATTATCCGTTAAGAAAATTGAATAATCCGTCCCTAAATCGATAAGCCGTTAATAAAAAAATTTCAATCTGTTCCCAGTCCGTTAAACCGTTAACCCGATACCAATAAGCCATTAAGCTTCGATTTCGGTTCGATTTTCGATTTCGGTTCGGTTTTGAACACCCCTAGTTGGTTATGCTCGAATTACATTTTGTGTACAAGTTGGATATTCGAGCAAACTTTCTGGAACAGTATGACCTTGTAAATTACATTTTGTCTACAAGTAGTAATCCTTGGGCATGTAGGAACACAATTTGTCCCACGCATCATTTCTATAATGCATTTCCATATTTTGCATTTTCTCAAGTTTTTGTGGCTTTGTTCTGTCCCTTCTTGATGAGTTAATAAAGTCTTTTTTCTGTTGCTCTAATTGTAGGCTTTTGTTGTCTATTGTTGTCCTTCTATTGGTCAAGAATATAAGCTTGAATATACTTATTGTTGTTGCTGACTAAATCTGCTTATTGTTATCAAGAATATTGTTGCTCCTGACTGAATCTGTTGCTGCATCAGTTGAATCTGCTGCTCCTCAACTTATTCCTCTTCTCATCTTTGCAAGTTGTTTGAACTTTGAAGCTGCAGAAATTAAAGCACTGTTAGCTGCAACAGTTGTATTTTGGATGTCTCCAATTGTTCTAGATTTTATGTCTAAATTTTTATTTTATCTCTAGTTGTATTCTGGATTCATTTTGACAGATGTAATTGCCATGTTAGGAAGTGTTAACTATTATGTTAGCAGAATGTGCAGACAGCATTACTGTTGAAGAATTTCTATTTTTTCTGTTGCTCAAACCTATAACATACCAACAATCTCTTTCTTTGCATGTTACCAACCCCTCGATAGTTTTAGCCAAAAAATATTAATTAATTTTTTATATTATTATTTGACTCTCGGTCAGTTATAACTTTGTACTCCAATGCCTATTGGAAGAGTTGGGACATAAAGCATAGTTAGTATTGTTATGATTATTATTGTTTCTATTAACCCAAATATTTTACATAATAAAAGGAAAAAGTTTTTCCCACAACAAATATTTTTTTGTTAGTGTCTTTGTCAAGATTCTTTATAGTAAGAAGTCAGTGCATAGAGTTATGCATGAGAGGAGTTGTGATACTTGGGTATATGAATTGTCATGATAAGTGAAAATATTTAAATATTAAATATTAGGCATGATAGAAACTTTTATACAATTAAATAAAAATATACAAACATATCGTTTAATAAAATTGGGTGAAATTTTTAATTATGCAAGTAACATAATATTCTTTATTATATGTGGTGTATTAACATTTTAATATACAACAACAATAACATCATCATCAACAACAACAACAACATACCCAGTCTTAACTCACATCGTGGGGCCAACTTATAATGCTCCCTATTCGCCATCTTCTCCTCCTCGTCTACACTTTCCACTAGCTTCAGATACGCTGCTTTCTTGGTTTTCACTTTACCTTGCACTTCTCTATTCCACCACCAATCTCCCTTGTGACCACCAGAGTAACCCTTTGAGACCCCTAATACCTCACCTGCGGCTTCCCTAATGCACTGCGCAGTCGTGGTCCACATAGCGCTTGCGTCCCCACTACTCCTCCAAGCCTTCATAGTCACCAGCTTGACCCCAACTCCTGCGCTTTAACTTCTGTCAAGGCTCCCCACTTGATCCTATGTTGGCTATGCATCGCCCTCTTCCTCGTGATCTCAAGGTCCATGACCAGGAGCCTATGAAGGGCCGAGAGGTTTTCACTCGGGATGACCTTGCAATCCGTGCAAAGACCTCTATCGGACTTCCTGCAGAGTAAATAATTAATCTGAGTCTCGGCCACCAAACTCCGGAAGGTGACCAAGTGCTCCCTCTTCTTCGGGAAACTCGAGTTTGCTATCACCAAATCAAATGCTCTAGCAAAGTCCAGAAGAGACGTTCCTCCTCCGTTTCTATCTCCAAAACCAAAGCCACCATGCACATCATCATACCCCCCAGACATCGCTCTAATGTGTCCGTTGAAATCTCCTCATATGAAAAGCTTCTCGGTATGCGGGATACCACGCACCATCTCATCCAAATCCTCCTAAAAACGCTTCTTGACTTCCTCATCCAAGCCTGCTTGGGGTGCGTACGCATTGATTATGTTCAAAGTAAAACCTCCAACAACTAGCTTAATAGTCATCAACCTGTCATTCACCCTCCTAACCTCCACCACTAGTTCCCGGAGGTCCTTATCAACCAAGATACCTACCCCGTTCCTACCCCCCACCCTCCCAGAATACCAAAGTTTGAAACTGCCTACATCCCGTGCCTTATCTCCTGCCCACCTAGTCTCATATACACAAGCTATATTAATCTTTCTTTTCTCGAGAATCTTCGCTAACTCTACAGATTTTCCAGTCAAAGCTCCTATGTTCCAAGACCCCAGTCTCAGCCTAGTAGCTCCCTTAGCCCTCTTACCCCCCTCCCCGCGCACCCTCCCCGCACTGACACCCCCGAGGACAAGACCTTACCCTGTCATCGTTCACCAAAGCCACTATAATCTAGGAGTCACTACGCAAGCATTATCTCGAAAACAAGCGATAAAAATAAAATGAATTTCGAAATATAATCTACCACTATGGTTGCAAAACAGGTGAAGAAATAAAATAAAGGAATTAATGGAAACTATAATTTACCACTAAAGGTCAGACAAACAGGTGAAGAAATAGAACAAAGGAACTAAAGGACCTATAATCTACAACTAAATGATAGAAAAATATATGAAAAAATACAATACAAGAGCTAAATGGGCTATAATCTACAACTAGAGGTTACAAACAAAATGTGCAATAAAGATTCAAAATAAAGCAAGTAGGATGGAATTACCTAAATAGAGGAACACAACAAGAATGGGGGAAATCCAGTCAATGCAATTTAATTCGGGATACCCAATAGAAACGATGAATAACAAAGCAAGAATGCTACTCAGATTCAAAACTCAGGAGCAATAATGTTAAAATAACTAAGCAAGAATATAACCAACATAAAGAATTCCCAAAAATTGATAAGCGGTAGAAAAATTAAAGCAGAAGAAGAATTAACGAAGTAAATCAATAACCAGAACTAGAAATAAATAAGGAAAAGGAACGATTGAACCTGGTCGGAAGCTCTGATCGCCGGACAGGGGAGATCTGAATCTCAAAACGTCACCGTTTCAACTGATCGAATAAAAATTTCTTCAAAATCTGTTATGGACGTTCCTGCAGATGAAGAACAAAAAGAAGAAACAAATCTGTTGAAGAAATGGCTGCCTCCTCCGCCAGAGACAAGTGTTTAGACGAATTACAAGAAAAGATTATTAAATTGCTTGTTCTAAAGAAGAATTCTTCAGAACGAAAAAAGACAAAATCTTGAAAAGGGGCGGTGGATATTCGTATTAACATTTTAATATATTTTATCAAAATATCTAGATTTATTATTGATAATCCTAGAGATTCTATATCGTATTGCTATAAAGATAGCTAGGAGTGACAAATGGGCGGGTTGGGTTGAAAATGGTTCGGGTCAAAACGGGTAATAAAAAAACGGATAAATTATTCAATCCGATCCATATTTAATACGATAAAAACGGTTTAACCGGCGGATAATATAGGTAACCATATTATCTATGACTTTTTGAATATGATCACTTTTGGGAGAACTCCTAATCTTCCAAACTTGAGGAATCCCCAATTTGAGGTTTTTACAAATGTAAAAGTTAAACTCATTGGTTATACATTGGTTACTTATTGGTTATCCATTTTCTAAATGGGTAATATGGTTCTTATCCATATTTGACCCGTTTTTAAAAAGTTCATTATCCAACCCATTTTTTAATGGATAATATGAGTGGTTAACTATTTTCTTATAACTATTTTGCCACCACTAAAGATAGTTATCATTGTTATAGGTAAAAATTTGTTATAATGATACTAAATATAATATAAAAGTCTGTTCGGAGAAAAAAATTTGACTTTTAACCTTTTACAATGAATGACTCTTATTATAGAATTATATTTAGCAAATATATATATATATATATATATATATATAAATTATATGTATATGAAGAAAAAAATGAAATCTTGGGATGTAGATAAGGGTGTCAATGGTTCGGTTCGGCTGGTTATTTTATAAAATTTGTACCATACAAAATTTTTGGCTATTCTATTATATATAACTAAAATTAGACTTTTCTAAATCGTCTCAATCATATCGGTTTCTCTTCGGTATAGGTACGGTTCGGTTAATTTTCGGTATTTTTTTAAATATCATGTAAAATTCACCAGTAGAAGTAGAATGGAATAACATACGTTTTTTTATACGACTTAGCAAAACTCTCTAGACATTTTTACTATTTAAAGGGTGATGAATTAAAAAAAAATAAAAGATGGCTAGAGTATAGATCCATCAACTATTCTACAACAACTTAAAAGAAACCAAGCAAAGGCAAAGAAAATATAAATCACACGAGTAAAAATATATGGGACTCAAGAATAAAGTCTATAGAAGATTAAGTGAGCGTTTGGACATAAGAATTGTAAAATTCCAAAATAAGTGAAAAAAATTTTAAGTGAAAATGGTATTTGAAAATTAGAGTTGTGTTTGGACATGAATATTATTTTGGGTTGTTTTTGAAGTTTTGTGAGTGATTTGAGTGAAAATTTTAAAAAATAGCTTTTTGGAGTTTTTCAAATTTTCGAAAATTTCAAAATTCATCTTCAAATAAAAATTAAAAATTTTATGGCCAAACACTGATTTCGAAAAAAGTAAAAAATTATCGAAAAAAGTGAATTTTTTTTATGTCCAAACGGGCTCTAAATATTCAAAAAGATAAATCTTAATTATATGAAAGTAAACATATTCAATACATTGTAGTTTGTTATTCATAATCACTAGAATAATGTGTCTTGCTAACAAAGATACTTGAAATAACTTGTTTTAAGTAGAAGTAGCATAATAGGTTTTAGAAATTAGTATTTTGAGTTTAATTACTTGTTGACTTGTAAAAGTTTTCATAGTTTCAAGGCCCAAAGAAAAATTTAATGCATTATTATTTTTAAACTTATTATATAAATATATTTTTTATATATAAAATTTATTCGGTACGATTTTATATTTTTCGATTTATTTTTATAAAATAAAAAAACTATCATAATTATCGGTCTATAATATAGATTTATATTTCTTTTACAAGAAAACTAATATCGATTCGCTGTGTAACACTCCTAGATGCAGAGAAGCTAAACAAAAGTTAATGTGGCACAGCTTTTCTCGTTTTGCATGCGAATTTCAAGGTGCGAACACGAAATCCGTCCATATTGCGTCTTCCCGCGTTCAAAAAGCCGGTCACCCTCTAACTCCTCCATCGTACGGTCGTCACCGCTATAACCGGTAATACCGTCGATCTAATAAAACCTCCAATCATTTTCTTCAGATCACACATTTCAACATCAAAAGTCGTTATTTCCCAGGTCTCCACTCGCATCTTCACGCGCCACCACCATCACGGACCGCTTTTTTTTTAAATGGAGCAGCCAAACGGTGTAGCGACAGAGACGGATCAGAAAAATATTTCGGGTCAGGATTCGGATCGAATTCCGAAACCGGATCCGCGACCCGATTTAGAGCAAATTCAACTACAGGACAATACTGCCGCTATCGATGAGAAACAAAATGGCGAATCGGCGAACGGTTTGAATAAGTCGAAGAAATCGGTGAGCTGGAGCGAGGAATTGGTGATGGAATCGCCGACGCCAAGATCTATGCCTTCCGATGACCGTGGATCGAATCCTTATGTGGCTTATTCTCCTGCTCCGTCCGACAATTCATCTTCCTTCAATATAAAAAGTCAGTATACATGTTTTTTTCTTTATTCGTTTGAATATACGTATACTTGAGATCTAATTTTTGAATCAGTTCAAGTTCTCGAATTGTTGTTTAACATTAGCATATGCAATACGAATTCGTATACTTGATAATTGTTAAATTGCGGTACAGTTTAGCTTTTGTTTTAGCTCTGGATTCCCGCCGCTTTGAATTGTTAATAGAAGTTTCTAAGTTACGTACACTGATAGTGTCAGATTTTTTACTCTATCAATGAATTTTTACTTGTGATGGCAACTAATAAGTTACCATTTCTAACATTAGCATATGCAATAAGAATTCTTGCACTTGACGATATCTGAAATTGCGATATATTTTAGCAATTTTTAGTCTCAATTCCTATGGCTTTGAAATGTTGATGGAAAAGATTTAAGTTATATACACATACAAAAGAATTTTTACACTATCAATGAATTATTACTAGCATATTCGTTACTATTTTTACCAGATTATCAATTAATGTTTATCAAGAAATTTAACTATAATTACCAAGTAGGTTGACGCAGGGGCGGCCCAACGAATTTTGTGGCCTAAAGCCAAATTTTGCGAGGGGCCTCAACGTTTTCTAAAAAAGATATTATTTTTGATATGAAGTCTATTTTTAGCTTTTTTAAGATGCAAAGTTATTAATAATTTTTTTTATAATCAATTTCTCCTAATAAGTCTTTTCCAATTAACAATAGAGCTAATCAATTTAACCTCTCTTGAGAAATTGTTGATTTTAGGTAAGATTTTATCAATTTTAATTTTGAAAAACTTTACGCTGAAGCAACGGTAACAAGAGCCTTTAACATTATCCTATAAGCAATGTAGGCGTTTGGAAAAGAATCAAATCATTTTATTTGATTGAGTATATCAATTAAATTGTTATCTTCTAATTGTTCAATTTTTCTTAACACTTTTAATTCAAAAAATAAATCTAACATTCAATATCATATTGATTATTATGCTTTAAGGAGCATTCAAGATTAAGGAAATATTTTTTCAAATTAAATTTCCATCATCGAGTGATCTCATTTTTTACTACTAAATACAAAACCAAAAATATTTTCATGTGCTTTGAATTGTTCAAATCTAATTTGAAGTGACAAAATAGCCTTGTCTACTATATATAAAAAATAATCAACTCTAAAAACTTTTCGAGAGATTTTGAGATTTCATTATCAACATTCTTATCAAATTGTTTCTTCCTATATATCACATGTTTCTTACGAAATTCCTGTTCGATATTCATTTCAAATGTAATTTCCTTGACCTAAATCATAGTCGCCGCAAGTCCTTCTTCTCTATATTAGTTAAAGAAAGAAATCAAATATTTTCACTTCTCATAACTTTTTCTTAATTTATATATAACCTATTATGTGTAACAAAAAATTGGGTCCCCAGAAATGTGGGGCCTAAAGTAGTTGCTTTACTTGCTTTAGGGAAGGGCCGCCCCTGAGTTGACGTGAACTGCATTATGTTCATACGGATAGAAAAGTTTGATGTGAGAGCTTTTAAAAGATAGAATGTCCCCCAAAATAACAGAATTCAAAAAAAAAAAAAAAGAACAAGTTGAGAAGAAGAATAATGCAGCGTCTACATCTTGCTTAACAGATACAATGGAGAGTGTCAAAGGTGTGCTCGGTAGATGGGGGAAGAAGGTTGGTGAAGCAACTAAGAAAGCTGAGGATCTTGCTGGCAATACATGGCAACATTGTAAGTCTTTCCTCTTCCATTTTTTGGGCTTCTTTGAGTTGTGTGTATGTTCTAGTTACATCTTTTAGTTGTATGTTTTAGTTTGAGAAAAGGTGTCGGCAATGATGTATTTGGTCCTCCTTGCTCACAGGGTGGATCTACGGTTGAAGTTGTAGGTTCAGTAGAATCTTGGCCCAAACAGTCTATTCGTGTTAAAAACTTCACCTAAATATGTATAAATAATCTATCCAGAACCCATAAACTTAGCTCCCGTTTGGCCATAGATTTTGGCTTCATTTTTTCCAAACAATTTTGAAAACAATGTTTGTTTATAAAATATGGTCAATGTTTTGGGGAAAAAAATTCAAAAATTTTCAAGTTCCCAAAAATTGGTTTAGGATAGTTTTTGGGTGAAAAATTTTCTTCCACTCAAAACATCAACTTTTCTTCAAATAAATGCATGTCCAAACATAACTTCAAATTTAAAAAATTATTTTTCAACACAACTTCAAAAACCCTTTTTTCAAGTTTCAATCAAATCTATGTCCAAACGCTAGCTTAATATTCTAGATTCATGTATTCTTTCTCATCCAATGGATAAATCTTTGAAAGAACTAAGAGATGATACAAGTCTCTTTTGTTTGGGTATTTAGTAAGAGAACTTTTAATAGTAGCACGTGAGAAAACTATTATGAACCTTCAGTAATATAGGACCGAGAAAAGCATTTCAAATTTTTAATTTTACTACACTCTTATGCTTCCAATTTCACATTTAACAAGTAAAGTGTTACACAAGTTTCAAAATTTGTGACAATATATTTGGAGTTTGGAGTAGAGAATCCTAGAGTCCGAGCATGATAAAGTGAACTTGAGATTATGTTGTTTTGAAATGTACCTTGATTATATGATACATAAGACAACATATATTGTAGAAAGTGCTAGCTTTGCGCTTAGAATGGGCCCTCAGAAATTTAAGGCCTAATTTCCATTAACTCAGAGATGAGTGTAGTACCGTGGTGGCACTGAGTAGGCGAACTACGATTGAACCGATAGCTAAAGATTATTTCTTAGAAGGTTTGCCTGGCCTAGCATTAACACGACACATCTTGCCAACAATTTACCTAGCCTGGCCTGGCCTGGCCTTTATCCAAATAAAAATCTTTAAACCATGGTACTCATTCCTACTATGATTTTAATATTTTACACTCAATTAAGGATCAACCTCCCTTAATTGAAGAAAGAAACAAGAGAAAGAGAGAGAGAGTTTAGAAAGATAACTTTTTATTTCAGCATACAACATTTTATTAGGATAGGAGAGTTTTGCCTCCCACTTCTTAATAGTTCTTAGTGGTCACTTGGTCAGCGAAAGTGATCTTAGTGACCACTTGGTGGTGTCCTTTGACTTTTAGTGCCTTATTTCAGATGAGCTTCTTTTGCTCACGTTTTAAATACATGAAGTGTCAATCTAATAAATTTTAAACGTTGTCATGAAGGGTTTCCCTATGAAAAGGGACCTTCGCAGTCGTAGAGGGGCAGAACTCTTCTATTAGTGCAAGTATATATTACTTGATTAACGTATATCCTCCTAATACTTGAGGATTCCAGAGTTCACTTACAATGGACTTCTAATACTCTCACTTGGATATTATCAGTAATTCTTGGAATCCAAGGTAGAAATTAGTATATCAGCAGTACTCTAATGATTTTTATTAGAAAGTTTGTCTCTGAAAAATGCAGACAACCACTAGTGCAGCACGGTAAAAGTAATATTAATTAAGATTTAAGTATGATTGAGCAGCGATGTTCATGTGTAAGTGAACTATCCAAAGGTAATAATAGACAAATAAAAAAAAAAGGAAAGGATATACAAATGTGTGGTGAAGTTGGGGGTTCAAGTCAATGAGGGAGCAAAAGTGGGATCGGCAACTGTTGGATTTTTGGATAGTATGTTTTGGGTTATCTTATAAAGAAAAGGATAAAAGGAGTCATGCTATGACTTCTTTAAATGTTAAGTTCAAGTTTAGATTTGGTACCAGACTTCCTTAGGTGTGGTGGTTGAATAGGTGCTTACTTGCTTCAAAGTCTTCCATTAGGTCAAAGGTTCAAGTCTAGTATGAGGAACCCATCAAAGTTCAAGTTTTGATTTGGTGATCTAGCACCAGGGAGAAAGGAGAAAAGGGATAAGAATAGGGAGAAACAGAGAAGAATAAGGGAAGATTTAATTCTTAAAGTGTTATTCACTAACTCAAGAGTGTCAAAAATAAGTCCATATTTATAGAGCAGCGGATGTTGAACAGATTAAACTCGTGAAACTTTATTTTTAAGTTGGAGACAAAGATAAAATCACAGTGGATGTTGAACAGATTGAACTCGTGAAACTTTATCTTTAAGTTGGAGACAAAGATAAAATCAAGGATAAAGATTAGGAAAAATTGTTTTTTTGATACCTAGATTCGAGAGTTTGTGCTTTTATTGTCCTGTTTTCTTAAGTTGTACACATAATAACGTAACTTTAACATTTGTGCAAATAGTGGGACTTCATCTTAACGGTGTTAACTTTTGAATGGAAAAGACTCTGTCTACCTCGCATATGACGGGTTTATTAGTCTTTTTAAGGGCTCAAAACTTGGTTTTACTTATTAATCAGTTTTTTGTGTAAATAAAACTTGTCATTGGTGTAAAATATCTAATTTGCATACAGATCCTTTTCATATAGTAAATACTATTCTTTGTTTAACAAAATATTTACGATAAGTTTTTGTTGTTTTATCTCAATCAGATTAAAAGTATTTTAATTTTACTTACTATATATTCATAACCAAAAAGCATCTCTTTCTTTTTTGTACTTCTTTGCTACTTAAAAAAAAAGCTATCATATTCAGTAGAAAAACAATGAAATCCACCTCTTAAATAGCACGGTAAAATTTTACAATAATGAGATTCCTTTTCTGTTTCTTGAGTTTTTAATATTCAAATCAAAGGATTTTTCAATTTTGTCCTACTTTAAAAAGCACAAAGAAACTGGAAACTGTTGCTGGGAAGCTGCAGCACTACAATTTCTATCCTTGAGTAGCTAGTTGTTAATCTTAAGGGATGAGTAGTTGATGTACTGGAAACTGGAACTGTTGTTCAGTTTCCTTTCTTTGTAGTACTTTTATTTTGTTTTGTTGTACATATTCTACTTGCAATAAAATTCTTTATTTACCAAGAAAAAGCACAAGGAAAAAGAAACGGCCTTTATGATGAATATTGTAAAAATCTACTCACTATATTTAGAGGATTCGTATGCATATTGAAGGTTTGATGTCAATTGATGATTTTTTCAATAACGGTGGCGTCTGGACCAAGTTGCGCAGACCTCGACTAATTCCATCGGTTACCTGCTATCTCCTACCACCACAAGTACCGCCGAGTAACTGTATTTTGTCTTCACGGGGCCGAGTAACTGTATTTTGTCTTCACTGGGATTTGAACCTGCTATACCCTTTGGCGCTGTCAAAGATGAGTTTTATTCAAAAAAATAAAACCGAGTTTTGAGCCATTAAATAGACTAATAAATGGGTCATGTGTAAGGCACATGTTTCTTTCCCTCCAATAGTTAACACTATTAGGCTGAGATCTTGTTTTGCACCTAAATTTAAAGTTAGGTTTTTACGTGCATAATTCAAAAAATTAGGAAAAAAAATGCACATTATTTAAAAATTAGGTACCATAAATGAAATTTTACCTAACAAGACTCTCTTATCTGTATCCACGATGTGAAGCTTAAAAATACTCTAGTCTCACAATGCAGGCAAAATTTTTTCACATCCTGGAGATGGTGTTGCTGCGAATTCATAAGAAATTTACAAAAAGATAAAATAATAATAACAATAATAATAATAATAATAATAATATATTTCACTTTGCTTAAATTGATATTTAGGACGTCTGTGATAAGCATATTTGCAATGTGGATGTCTTTATAGGTCATTTGCAACTAAGAGCCATACCTCAACTTATAGCACTTTCTCTAGAGTTGCCACCAACTTTGCTATGAGTTTATGTTGAGGATATGATCCTATAAATACCTTCTTGCTGTGAGTTTATGTATGTATATGATGTGAGCTTCAGAAGTGCGGAATCCTCCCCTTACGTTTCTGCATCTGTCAACTTTTTTTCTTTCTTGTGACAACTTCCTTAATAGGCATGTAAAGCTTAACCTTTTCTTTCCTTCTTGTGGGTAGGGGTGAAGGTTGGGGCCAGGAGGGGGAGGGCTTATATCTGTTGAAGATTCTAATGCTTTCCTGTCTTGCAAGCTTTGTTTATTGTTAATACGTTAGGTCATATACAATTAAATGAAGAGCTCCTGTTCCACCCACTCACATGCAATAACTTTGTTTCTTTTATTGGCTGACATAGTGAAAACGGGCCCTAGTCTTGCTGATGCTGCCTTGGGAAGAATTGCTCAGGGAACAAAGGTTTTAGCAGAAGGTGGTTATGATAAGATATTTCGCCAAACATTTGAGACTGTTCCCGAGGAGCAACTTCAGAATTCATTTGCATGTTACTTATCCACATCAGCTGGTCCGGTTATGGGAGTATTATATGTCTCCACAGCTAAGCTTGCATTTTGTAGTGATAACCCTCTCTCCTATAAAGCAGAAGACAAGACTGAATGGAGCTATTACAAGGTATGTTAGACTTTGTCCTTCAGTACTGGAAGCCCATATATGTGTTCAATTAATTATTTGTCAGCCTAGAGCTGCACTAGTGACTATCACGTATACTGCCTTTTCTGTAATTACTGCTGAACGTGAGAGGTGATTGTTACATTGGAGAACATCTGCACTTATGTAGGTTTTCTATAACTATGGGAAAATGTAGATGCTAATATTTCTGGTCATCCATTCCTAGATGACAGGATGAACACGCAAGATTTATTTAATTAACCTATCTCATCTTGTTGTAGTTCGTGTCACACTAAAATACGTGCTGTTTATGTTCAGGCTATGTAACTGCCTTAAAAAATTTCCTGTCATATATTTTCAAGTAATTCTTAAGATAGTTGAAGAATGCTTTCGTGCATAACAACTATCATTTGTTAAAACCGGATTCAAGCATTGACATAAATATTATCTTCTGCAGCTGTGGATCAGAAAAAAGTTACTGACTATGCTTTTCCTGCGTAGCGATCCCCTAAAATCCACTTTAACATCCCAGCTTCACTTCCCAATAATTTGTGCTGCAGCACTTGGGTCTCAAAATATATTGTGTCACAGGTTTTTGAATCATCTTCATCTCTGGTCCAAATTTTCAAGAGTGTGTCCTTTTTCCTATTCCGCACCTCAATCATCATCATCTGCTCTGTCCAACTAATTAGGTGAAAATGATTGGAGACTGAGAAGTTTACTTGGAAATAATAATTTCATGCAAATTAGAAGCCACAAGAACCATCAGATAGGGTTAGAGGATTCATTCTACTCATTAATGAAACTAGTGTCATCTAGTTGAAAAGGGGAAATAATTGTTAGTGATTCTTATATACCTTCATATCCATATTCGTGTGTGTGTGTTGTGTCTACACCAGGTTTTGGAAAGGGAAAGAGAGTTTGGGAGGATGAAAGTGGATGCAATAGGGGTTTTGTAGATGGTGGAAGGGCGTTGTGGCAGAGGGGACCAGGGAGGAGGGAGGTTTGGCTAGAAATGGGAGAGGATGCAGTATTGATGAGGTGGCAGCAGCCTGAAGGGGTTACATGCTGTTTTTCTATAGTTAATCTGTACGGGAAATCCATCGAAACACCCTTTATTCTATCATGTGAATAACACATGCTCCTCCCGTGGCCAAGTTTACGAAGAGGCAATAGACCTGGAAAATGGGGATAATTGAAACTTCGAGGTTAACAATCAACAGACAGGAATAATATTACACTTCACAAAATTGCTCAAGAGCATTTGGTGCCATTTGCTATCATATGTATCCTTTTTTTCTGTCAAGCCAGTTGTTTTTCCCCCAGGTATTTTGGTTCAGTGGCAAAGTGCAACCAGTAATGTTTGGATTAGGCACACGTCACGAGTTCGAATCTTGATGCAGGCAAAAGCCTAGTATTTAAGTGAAGAAAGGATAGAGAAGAGGGAGGAGAGGGTGCGTTATCCACCGAGTTATGAACCGTGCTCAAACTTATTTATTAGAAAAACTCCATGTATGTTAAAGTGAATTCTCACATCTCCATTGACTGTGCCAATCTATTGTTTCTTTTCTTACAAAGAAAAACTCATTATATATAATATAATATGAAAATTTATACTTGTCAGTTCTCAAGCGTCCCTGGGTAATCCCAATAGTATATGAAGTCACAAGCTCAACATGTTCCGTCAATGAACTTTTAAGTAGTTCGCATTCTTAAAACTTCTAACCTTGCAAAGCAATTTGAGTCATGTCAATTTGAAACAAACTTTGATATTGACGAAGTTTTTACTTTGCGTGCAGTGAGCAGACATTATTGTATATTTGACAATGTAGCATTCTCCATCTTAAGTCTTAAATATATTTCATTGATTGCTTATAAGAAACCTCTTCAAGCTCAAATGATTGTCTATGTATGATTGGAGGATCTGTCTTGCTATCCATTAATAGACTGTAGGAATGAGTGGTTGTGATAGTTGCGTCTTCCATGCTACCTACCTCATGATAGCCTCTTTTTCCCTTAGTTCAGTGAAAACTGAAAATGTCCTCAAAGGCCTACTATTAAAGCGGATCAATGCTTGCACAGCAATGTGGTGCTGCTTTCCTGAGCCGAGGGTCTATTGGAAACAGCCTCTCTATCCTCACAAAGTAGGGGTAAGGTCTGCGTACACACTACCCTCCCCAGACCCTACTGTGTGAGATATTAGTGGGTATGTTGTTGTTGTTGTAAATGCTTGCACATCAAATATTCGCTTTCTTCTGCTTGACTGCAGTTTTTTGTGAAGATAGCACTTCCTTAAACACTTCAGGGTATCTAGATAGTCCCGAGAGTGCCCAGGTATTGCATTACATAGTGTTAGATCATAAGGATAAAGGTGAAGTCATAGCCATAGACAGCTTGGAGACAGAAACTTCGGTTGAGAAACTACAATTACAGTGGTTGAGATGTGGAAAATTTGGGATAATTAGCCCTTGCAGAAGCTGTTTCTATACTGGAAAACAATGTTTTAGCTCATGACTTGTGTATCGCAGAGTCCATTCAAAGTGTAACACATCTGTTATCTCACCTTTGCTTGTTTCCTTTAATGTTCGAGGGACGTTCTCTTGTTTGCATGAAGTGTCATTTGTATTTCGTTTGATATCAACAGGTATTACCATCATTTATAACCTTGGATGTTTCCTTGCGCCACCAGTTTAGATCTTTGTCAATACCTGCCAATTCAACTTTACTTGCTGGGAAATCTATGCTCATATATCTTTTGAGTATTCTTGTCTTATTCATTAACTGTTCGTTCATTTAGATAATGAGCATGTGTATATGTATATGTGGTAAATAGGTCTATAAGTTTTCATTTGTCATTATTCTTGTAGTTAATTTTTTTTTTTTCATTTGACGAATCATTATTTATACTAACATTTCACACTTTTTCCATGAAATCTGCAGGTAGTTATCCCATTGCACCAGCTTAAGGCAATTAATCCTTCATCAAGCAGGACCAATCCATCCGAAAGATATGTTCAGACTATATCTGTCGATAACCATGAATTTTGGTTTATGGGATTTCTAAATTACACTGGTGCAGTGAATTGCCTGCAGGAGGCATTACAAGCACGCAACTTAGTGTGAGTCTGTTCTTGATCTTAAATTTGGTTATCTGAGAGGGCATAATTCATTATATGGAGTGATCACTGTTGAAAATTCTGAAGATAAATATTAGAAAGAAACAGAAGTACATGTCTGCCTAAATGAAATTTTCTGATATCCTTGGAAGTGAACTCAGATTTCATGGTATTCACTTGTGGATTATCTCTTTTGGCAGATACAAGGTTAAAATGAACTGCTTCCCTCTCTAGTCTCTGTTGTATTGTATGCGAATATTTATGAACATAATTAGCAGTTTTAACATGCCTAACAATGTGAGGCACTTATAATAGCTCCTACACATTTTTTCCTGTGCTATGATAGCTTGTTTTGCCTTCCTTTCTCTTTTTCCTTACCCCATCACCTTTGTTCAATTCACAACCGATCACCACTGCATTTGTATTTTTTCACTCCCACACGCAGCAAGCATTCACTAAATGTTGGTTTAATCGATTTTAACTTGTTTGTGATTGGGACGTAGTTGTTGGTCATGAGAAGAGTGCTTAGTCGTATGTCTCATTTGACTCTCTTACTTCTCTTTTAACGTAAGTACATCCAAAATGGGGCCAAACTCTACTTCAATGAAGTCACCACTATATAGCCTAAAGCATTTGTTGCATCTTGCTCAACTCATGTTCACATCTCTATTTAATTATATTTTTTTATTAGTTTGTTTAAAAGAAGTGTATCTTTTTGTATTTTAATAAATTGAAACTTTTTTATTTTGTTCTTTGCAACATGTTTTTATAGCCACAAAAATTTCGTAGTATATTTAAATCACAAGTTTTAAAAGTATTTTTTTCCTTCCTAACTCCATACCTATCGAACTATGCCACATAAAATTAAAATAGATGAATTAGAGTTTTTTTTCTCGTAGAATATTATTATATGACATCAGAATTGCACCTCCCAATTATACCTTTTTTTTGTCAAAGCCCTAAATTTTAAGGTCTGTTTAAATACTGAGAATATAAGTGATTTCATATGCAATTTAAGATTTTCTTTTTTTTGTTAATATTAGCAATGTCTGATCTGAATTCAGTAATTCGTTTTTCTTTCTATCAATTCTTTCAACCAATTTAGCAACATCTACTAATCGCTTCTCTTCTCTGATCCTAAAGCCCTCTTAATCCCTTTATTTATCTTTCATCCCGGAATAGGTAAAATCTCACTCTTTCTAATCTGAAAGAAAAAGAAAGAGGGACGATCATCCAAATAAGGAACTTTTACATTATCGGCTCCCATGCAAAAATTTATAGGTAAGCTTTCTTAAAATGTGGGATTTATAATTCTGAAAAAGATGAGTTACACATAAAGGGATTATATTTAAGTTTATTGTACAATGTATATAACTTTGGGATTATATTTAAGTTTCTTGTGCAATATACTCCCTCCGTTCACTTTTACTTGGCACGTTTTGACTTTTCACGTTCCTTAAGAAATAATAAATGAAGCGCAGAATTTACCATAATACCCATATTAATTGATGCATATTTTATTGAATTTGAAAAAATAATTTTAAATGAGTAATAAATATTGTGGGTATAACATGAAAAAAAAATGTCTTCTCTTAATATGCGTAAAGTGACAAGTAAAAATAAAAATCTATTTTTAGTATACATACCAAGTAAAAGTGAACGGAGGGAGTACTTATTTTAATTAGATTTAGAATATTAGTATCAGTACATCTTCCTCTTTTTACCCATTTATACCAAAATGTCAATTTAAGTGTAAACTTTCGATATCGAATTACAGTATCAGTTAGTATTTATTATTTGTGCCACCCCTACATGTAATTTAAGATGAAATCACGCAAAGCAATATCTTTAGAGTGGGTCCTCAATCTTTTCCTCGTCCTGTCTCTGTCAATAGAATTTAAGTGATCCTCACTGTTGTGCAAAAGATATAGTTGTATTATCGTTTTTAGTTCGCGTCAGAAATTATTTATATTTGTCAAAAAGTGTATAAAATTTATAGAATTTTTATATATAACAAATATAATGTGTATATATATATATATATATATATATATATATATATATATTTAACTATTATTTGAGAGCGACTATACAATGTTATTTTTCCAAAGCTATATTGCATGGCACAAGAAAATTTAAAAACTTACCTTAAGCCAAATAACTTTACTTTATTAGTTAAAAATAAAAATAAAAATGTATATCATTAGCCATGTTAATTGATAAATATCGATACAAAGGACACTTGTTCTCGCCATCCATTCATTTTGTATAATATCAGAGACGGATCTATGTTGTAAAGAGAGGGGTCATCTATATATATCAAATATATATATATATATATATATATTTGGCTATTATTTGAGAGCGACTATACAATGTTATTTTTTCAAAGCTATATTGCATGGCACAAGAAAATTTAAAAACTTACCTTAAGCCAAATAACTTTACTTTATTAGATAAAAATAAAAATAAAAATGTATATCATTAGCCATGTTAATTGATAAATATCGATACAAAGGACACTTGTTCTTGCCATCCATTCATTTTGTATAATATCAGAGACGGATCTATGTTGTAAAGAGGGGTCATCTACATCAGGAAAGTTTGGCAAAATTCTATGTATATTGTATATGTCTTTAGAAATTAGTAATATATTGGTAGTGACACTTTATATACAAAGCAAATTTTGGTTGATTGCAAAATACACGTCCAACCTTTAAATTCTAGGTCCGCCTCTAATAATAACATCATGCGCTATTAATTTTTTTACTAAATGATTATAAATAGTGTAAAGCATACCAAAGGAAATATATAGCGTAACGTGTGATCATGAAAAGCAATTGGCAGAGCAGTTTACAAAGAGGAAAAGACCAGGCCACATAAAAGAGGAAAAAGGGAGAATAATAATGGGAAGAAGAGGGTAACGTATGACAGAGAAGTATAGTGACATAACAAAAGAAAAAACTAATGTTTTCTGTCATATTTTATCTGTTTTTTACTGCAACTCCAAATGCAGAAATATATGCTGGGGCTAGAGCTAGTATAATTGGTTTCCTTCCAGCTGACAATAACACAGAAAACTGAGAGAGTCCCAGTCTGTGAACCCTGGCCCTTTGGTACTAGAAACGGGAGTTCGAAACCAAAATGTGGTTCTTTTGGACTCAAAGAACCAAAATATGTGGGGAAAAAAAACTGATGACCATAATATATATATGTAACGCCCTTTTAAAAGGCGCTATACCTTAACGGCCGTTTGCCCAGTATAGCGCCCTTATTTAAGGCGTTATAAAGGTATAGCGTGCTAACTTAAGGCGCTATAGTATAACTCCCTTACCCAAGGCGTTATACTTACATAAATAATAGTCCCTTCCCCTTCACCTTTTTCAGGTCGACAAGACAATACACATAATGTGGTATTTCACCGCGCTATGCTTCGCGTGATAATGATTCTTTCGGATATAAAACAACTTCTTAAACTGAACCAAATCATCTGTATTTCAAAGACCTTTTGAATAAACATTACAACATCCATTTAAAAAATGTCACTAACATTTAACAAGTGGTTCAAAAAGAGGCAAAATGGTGAAGGTAGCTCAACAGATCCCCATGGAACACTATCGATCCCTACCTTGAAACAAATATGCTAGGTTGCTACACTAACTTGGTTGATGACAAGTGGTATGGTGTTCTGTGTACCTTGAAAAATAAGCCTATCAATATGCATACTGATCTTAAAGTTGCAGGGCACATTATTGAGGGCGAAGCGCATTCTACAAAGCCTGAAGGTATGCAAATTTGGGGCGAAAAACTACAGTGGGTTCCCATTTACTCAAAACGGTGTGATTACGAAGTACTATGCCGGTGACCTTTTGAATAAACATTACAACATCCATTTAAAAAATGTCACTAACATTTAACAAGTGGTTCAAAAAGAGGCAAAATGGTGAAGGTAGTTCAACAGATCCCAATGGAACACTATCGATCCCTACCTTGAAACAAATATGCTAGGTTGCTGCACTGACTTGGTTGATGACAAGTGGTATGGTGTTCCGCGTACCTTGGAAAATAAGCCTATCAATATACACACTGATCTCAAAGTTGCAGGGTACATTATTGACGGCGAAGCGCATTCTACAAAGCCTGAAGATATGTGAATTTGGGGCGAAAAACTACAATGGGTTCCCCTTTACTCAAAACGGTGTGATTACGAAGTACTATGTCGCTGGCATGGACTTGTTGTGCTACAAGCTCTGCAACCTTCCAAACAAACACACACAAAGAAGAACCAGAAGTGATTCGACATTTGATAAAGGAGATTCTAGAGATGGAAAAGGCACTAGCTGTTCATCATGCAATGGATGATCTTAACTTCCTGGAAGGAACGAAAACTCAGTACTGGAATTTATTAGAAAATGATAAAATACATAGAGACAATGATTATCTTGTTTTCCCAACAGTTGTCGAGTGGGAGGGACTACCTAAGTTTCTACTACAGACGTTGGACGTAGGAATCCCATATTGCTGTAGAAATCAAGCAAGTGGTCTTCTTGATGATAGTGATGAAATGCAAAAAATGTGTGTCAACTTGAGCCTAGATTACGATGCCCTCGGTCCCAAAGGGTACGTACACGATGTTGACGGAGAAGATGAAGACAATGAAATAGTGCCAGACAGCGATGATAATGGTAAATGACAATTTTTTTTCTTGGGGTGTATGTTAAATTGTTGTACTGAAGTATTAATGCTAAATATCAATAATACTTAACACCAATGGAAACATAATTTTATTTCATACATTCTGCAAGATGAACATGTACATACACTTATTACAATAAATTATTGGAATACAACACTACGGGTATCCTTGATAATTGGGCACATTGCATGAACTTCCACCGGGAGCTGAATTACTACCGCTACCCAAACCAACTGAATGACATTTACGATGGTCGTGTCTTGTTTGCCAGCATATGCCATATTTACGCGCATAAACGGTATCACCAACATCCATTTGGTTCCGTATACGCGTTCGTTTTTGCACTTATCGTTAACGCAAATACTCCTTATTACACACCATTTTAAATTATTCTGGCGGCCAATAATGCTCAGCACCCACTGGCTGCAACTGTTCACTATAGGTGTTTAAGTATGCAGCAACATTATATTCTTTATCAACGTAGCTGGTTGCCGCAAAACCTGTATGTTGAAAGCACTTCATGGCATGTGAGCACGACATGTGGTAGATGAATCATTTCCCACAAGAGCATAATCTTATGGCTTCATTTATGGTGTGTGTATTATTCCCCCGATTTTGATGGATAGCGGTGCGAACTTCAAAAATATTTCGCTCGTTGCAATACTGTAAATTTGAATGCTAATGTACTCGCCTCCTGTATTTCTCAAATCTTTTCATTGGTATTGGCATAAATTCAACACTCATTTCCATCAATGACGATGCACCTCTAGCCCTTTCAAAAAACCTCTCCACCATCTGCTTGAATGACATTCGCACCATGGCAGTGACAGGCAATCCACGTGCAAACTTCAATAACCAGTTGAAAGACTCTAACATATTTGTAGTTAGAATTCCCCATCTTTTGTCACCATCGGCATGCAAAGTCCACTTGTCAAGCTCATGTCGCATTAACCAACGATAGGCTCTTTGGTCTTCCTGCCTGATCGATTCCATGCGCCTCCTGAATTTACACTCTTGGTGATCTGTTGCAGCCATTCACATTAAATCATGCAAATCCTTGTTGAGATGTGCCTTCTGGAAATTGGCCTTCAGGTGCCTCACATAGTACGGTGGTAGGCATATGATTCCTGCCATGCAGGCAAATTCTGTACAGAACTTAAAATACCGACATGCCGATCAGATATTAGACAAATACCTGAACGTTGTCTGATAACATGCTCCTTCAAGTGGTTCAAAAATAGTGTCAACGTCTCTTGTCTTTCATTGGCACAAATAGCAAAAGTTAGGGGAAATATACTTCCATTAGCATCTACTGCAACAACGATCAACAATTTAATATAATATTTTTCATAGACATGAGTGCCGTATATGGATATTACCGGTGGACAATGCACAAAACATCAATTGCCGGTTTAAATGCCCAGAACACATATCTGAATATATGTTCTGGTATTCCCGAACTCCGCTCAAGCTTTCATTTAACAATAGTCCCGGGGTTGAAGTATTGCAATGCGGCCATGTACCTGGGTAGAGATGCAAAGGACTTATCCCAGCTACCATAAACAATATCAAACGCATGTTTGCGCCCGAGAAATACCTTTCTTTTGGTAATAGAACACACATATTCCTGGTGGACAGATGTTATATACTTTTTGATCTTGTACCTTATGGACGCTTCAATGTGTGGAATCAAGACAAGAGAAATCAAGTCAACATTCAAGTTAAAATGATTCTCACTAAATGTGTCCATTTCACAATTGTGGGTGCCAATGTATTTACCCACAACCCACATATTTGTTTTCTTCTTCCTCGCATGCAGTATCCAATTACAACCCATAAACCATCTACGGCAAATAACCTTATATACATCCGGAGATGACTGTGCTACCGTGATCTCACGACACTCTATTATGTTGTACATTCGCACCGCCCTGCTTAGGCATGCTTTATCAGAAAAAAGCATGCCCTTTGACAGCATCGTTGCTCTAGATTCATCCCACATTGCAGTCTGAATTTCGTCAATATCCCTTGTAAGGGCATCCACATCCGGTATACTTGGCAAATGATCAAGGTAGGGAATCTCCCCTGAATGAAACGACACGTGGGACTCGTACACTCTTAGTTTAACGGGAGGTGGAGCATGCTCCCTCGTCAAATCAGGTTCAGCATTCTCTTCCTCCTCATCATCACCCTCATTAGGGAAAAGTGTGTCATCTCGAGACTCATCGGCATTGTTGTTATAATCACTATTCTCTTCCTGACTATGCACATCTGCTAGATCCCGATTACATATGTCGTCTTCGGGCAATTGAATAAGGACAGTACCTTCAAGTTGCTCGTTTTCACTGCACAACCAACAAAATAATAAGTTACTCAAATTGATCCAAACTTTACATGATGGACATTATCCTGTTAGTGATGACTTCCGGATGAACCACCATGATCCAACACATCAATACTAGGCATATTCCAACTGGACGTTGGTTCATAACTTGTAAAATTCATATCTGGCCGGTACCCCTGTCGAATATATGAGTGTTAATACAAATTCGATACATCAAAAATAAATATCGTAACACAAAGAAAAATTGAAGTTTACCACTCGACTTGTGGAGTATGTAAACTAGGGGAGAAACTATTTCCTCGCTCCTCATTCACCCGTGGAGATAAGTTTAGATCATGCCAAACTCTTTCACCTGGAACCTGTTCGCCTAAAACTGCTCCAAAATAACCACCCGATGACTGAGGGATATCCCTACTTTGCGCAACCTCATTATTGCGAACGTCTTCAGCCTTGACGTATATTTCCAACATTTTTATCACAAGAAATTCCCGGTATTCATCCGGAGTCCTCAAAAAATCTCTCAAAGTTTCATCGTCTTCGATGTTAAACTCAACATAACAAGCAACCCCTTGCGAAGTGACAGGATATCTTCTGATTACTTTAATATTCACCGAACGTTTGCTCACACTCATTTTTTTTACATAACAACAATACCAATGTATCGTACTCCATTGTAAGTGGCAACTTAACATGACACTGTGGAGATAAACTATAGATTACTGAGTTATTCGTCACCACAACCTCACCCCCCTCACCCCCAATATAATGAAACCATAATTCTTTGCTCTTCATACATTATGACAAAATGCAAAATAACTTAACGAAGAAATATTTCAGAAGACTTGAGAATATTTATGGATGGATTTTTACAAAATCCTTAACCTCTTTAAATAAGGCAAAAACTAGTCCCGGGAGGGGGGGATGCAATTATTTGAGGTATAGAGCCTTAAATATGGGCGCTATACCCAGTTGAATTATTGTTATGTCAGTTAAGCCCAGAAGAATTATTGGTGGGCCACATAATATATATAGCGCGGTATGTTAGGGCGTTATATATATAGCGCCTTAAATAAGGGTGCTATACTTAATTGGGCAAACGGCCGTTAAGGTATAGCGCCTTTTAAAATGACGTTATATATATTATGATCACCAGTTTATTTTCCATACATTTTAGTTCTTTGAGTCCAAACTACAACAAATATAAAATTTAGCTACGAAATTATTAGTTACGATACAAAATTTGTCACTAATTATTCATTGTTCGTGACAAAAATAACAATTCGTCTTTAAATATATGAACCACATACTTTTACTGACGAAACATAAAAATTCGTAGCAAAGTTTCGTCCATTAAAGCTTCCCACCAAAAAATGAGTTGGCATCATTTATTGAGTAATATTAGCCACAAATTTAAAGTTATTGATGACAAATTATTTTGTCACTCATGATGTACTCAATTAGCGACGAACTATTATTTGTCTTAGAACTATTTAACTTTTGGACACGAAAACATTTCGTCACAAAATATATATTGTTGTAATAGTGACGAATTAGAATTTGTAGTTAAACATTGTAAACTTCAGCAATAAAATTTTATATTTAATTGTGACCTTAGTTTTTGTCACTAATAGTGCAAGCAATTAGTGATAATTATTTTATTGTCTCTATTTAATTTACAATTCAGTCACAATAAAATTTTGTCACAAAATATGTAATTTTAAATGGCTACGACTTAACTTTGTAGTTGAATCATGCAATAATTGGCTACAAAAAAAATAATTGTAGTTCAAAATCAAAAACTCATACTTAGCATTTAATTATAAATCTGAAGTTTATGCATGCACGATACATATACTTACTTCTTTACGACTAATTTCACTTGTGATTGAAATAATCATCTTATAAAAATTCTCAATTTGGAGAAACTCAAACCCCCTTTTTGCTTAGAAATTTTGGGAATTTTGTTTTCTACTTTGAGCACAATTCAAGTTCTTATGGGAAAGCATCAATTTATTTAATTCTGCGTGGGAGACAAACCATTCAATTTGGTTCTTATAAAAAATTTATGTCGTAAATTTGAATCTAGATTTCAAAATTAGTATACATTTTTAATTTAATTTCGTATTACTTCAACTTAAATACTACAAGAAGATTTCCGTCGGTTGAGAAAGCTGTATACGGGCGAAACTGAACCCATGGGACATCTCGATTTACGATGAAGTAAATGGAGTGAGGGACGTGACGGTAAGGAACCAGAGTCGAGGCAAAGAGCCCCTAGAGCTGGGGTCTAGGCAAAACATCTGCCCTCGGGAGTATCAGGACCATGACCCCCAAGTTCGAATCCCAAAGGCCTCGGAGAGCATTACGAGATAATCGAGCACGGACAACAAAAGACCGTGATATCCGTGACCAGCCGGATGTCACGGCGTGAATCTCGGCACGTATCGGCAGAGAACCGACGATTAGTTAAACATGCGATTTTTACCTTTTATGGAATTGTACGTAGGGTAAACTCCCCTACTATATAAAGAGGGTATGATTATTCATTAGAGATATTGTAACACGCACATCAAGGCAATATACTCTTATTTTCTCTATTATTCATAGTTCTTATTTTTGTTCATCAAATCATCAGTAACGTGAGACCGGGATCGAAAGCAGGCATTTCATTAGGCTATTACTAAATTCGGGATCACTCATCTTGATTGGTTTGATAATTTATTACGTCCTTTATCTGTTTAATCTAACACAATTTATCCTTTGTATTGAATTAACCCATGTATCCTTAAAACCACTAACAAATTTAATTGTTATCTGTTTTTAGAGTAAATAAAAGCGAATGTAAGTTTTTCTTTTTTTGAAAAAATAAAGTGGTATATATTTGTCTTTCATTGTTTTTACCGATTTAAAATAATGTGTCAGATTGGACAAAATTATAACTTCGTTAAATATGTTCTTTTATATTTACATTAGAGATTGTTAGGACTATGGTGAATTCAAGATTTCGAGAAGATTGATGCACTGTTATGAAGAGGAATTTCTTAGATATAATTTCATGGCTTCAAACTTTAAATTCTTGCCATTGAATCCATTATTATTATTTTTTTAAAATTATAGGTTCAAAATTAATTTGTTTAGATAATAAATTTTTACGATTTACATATATCTATACTTTGTGCTGAAAAAGTTGGGATGAGTCAAATTTCATTGACTATATGCTACATCCTCTGCTGTTACTAGTTTTATATACACATTTAATTTAATTATATAAAATTTTACGGTGACAGAATAAGAAAAGTAATTTTATTATGACCTTGAAAATTTTGAAAGAATAAATCAATGAAAAAGAAAGAAAGAAAAATAAAAGAGTACTTAATAAAAATGCAAGAAGGGATACTAGACAAGACACTTGGGAAATCAATCTCACGATTAAGAACTAAGAATAAATTAAGATTCAAGGAGTGTGAAGCAAATTATCTGTTCGCTGAATTCAAGATTATCATTCGTGACAATCATATAGACTCAAGATCAAGTTCAAAGGTCTCTAAAATTATTTTATATCCTTGAAAAGAAGAATCAGAGGAATTATAGAGACTGTAATATTTATAACATTTAAATAAAATACTATACTTGTTGCAATATCTGCAGTCTTGATTATTTCTTGACGTAAATTTATCGGCCACATCTAATTTATTAAAATTACAAGGGAAAATTCGTCACTAATCCCTTGCAATAAATAAAATATTTATCTCGTAAAAAGCTATTACAACAAAAATTTGTCGTAGTTCTATTGTATAACTTTGAATTATTTTTTCAGAATAATTGGCCATAATTCCATCACTATATTTGGTAAAAATTAACGCGAAAAATAATTTATCTCAATATTTAAGGAAGTCATAATTATGGGAATTTTACATGAAAATATTGAAGGGAAGATAAAATAACAAAATTTAACTTTCAATTATTTTATCTTCCCTCCAATATTTTCGTGTAAAATTCCCTCTCTCATCAATTCCCGCCCTATAAACCACTAACAATCTCCCACTTAGATAAGCGTGAGGTATCCAACTCTAATACAACTACATACACTCCAATAAGAAGGAGAAATTAGTACCATTTATTTTTTACTTCTTCTTTTTCTCCTAATTGCTTTCTGTTATCCCAACTAATGGCCATCCACATCCAACTATCGCAGGTGCCATCATCCTCGACCTCTATAACCAGGTAAACCAACTCTTCTCTTTGGTTTTGACTTTCTTAATTTCTCTACCTAATAAAATTTTCTAACAACATTTACCAATGCTCTATTTTTTAGTTTATATGCAGGAGTTGAATAACACAAGGAGCAACTCCACAATCCTTTGATGAGAAAATCGTCTTTTGTTATAATTGAGGGCCTTAATTTATGGTTTAAGGAAGGAGTTCTTGATATTCTTTTGACGATGAGGTAAATTTCTATTGATATAGTGTTTTTTTTCTAAAATACTTTTTTTGTTCTTCAAATTTTTTGATGTAGGGTATATTGTATAGTTAACGATTTTGTATAGAAGTTACTATCTCTTTCTTATTTTATTATTATTGATTCACTAATTAAAGTTATTTTTATGACTTCAGTTTGAAGATTTATTTTATTTAAAATAATGAAATCAAAAGTATTTATAATTTTTTTTCTTTACACAGGTATATGAAGGTCTAAAAAGTGTCTGGGAAGTTTGTAGATAAGGGACGCTGCATTGGCACATGAGGAAGCAACATGCTTGTCTTTTTTAGTTTACCATTGTTCATGTATTTCAATTAGACTTTTTATGCTTTAGTTATTTCACTTTATTTACTCAATGAATTTGTAGTCACATGTTTTTCTTAGAATAATTATAGATGTATTAGTATCTGATTTTGTATGAATTTTTGGTATTACGTTTTTTATTTTATTTTTGTGATGTTTTTAATTTGCATAAGCTAATTTTTAAAAAACTGAATAGACATGTAACTAATAACAAACTATTTAACTACAGTGTTGAATAGTGCGATTACAAAGCGATAAATATATATATGCAATTTCTCGCAAAAAACATTTAGTAACAAAAAATTATTTCTCCAGAAATGGCCTTCATATTAATAATAGAAATATATTTTAACTACAAATTAATTTAATATTTAATGACAATTGAAATTGTCACTATTAAGACTAATATATAATGACAAATTGGTCTTATCACTAATAGTATCATTTGTCGAGACACAAAAATAGTTTTCAACTACGAAATTATTTCCTTCTCGGACAAACAAATTTGTCACTAATTTATCTATTTAGAGACGAAAATTTTCTTTTGTACATAAAGCATAACCATTTAGTGACAAAATCACATTCTTTTAACTACAAATTATGCATAGCTTTAAAGACAATCGACATCGTCACCAATTAAAATGATAATTAGTGACAAAATAGATTTGTTAGTATTAAAGATCTTGCGACGACACAATGTTTTAACTACAAAATTTTTACACTTTTTATGACAAACAAGTTCGTCATAAATACTATGTATTTGGAGACAAAAACAGCTTTTGTAGTTAATATAATTTTATTTAGTGACGAAACATAAAGTTGTCGTTGCATACTATTAGTGACGGTGTTTTAGAGATGAATGTTTGACAAAAAATAAATCATCACAAAAAGCATTCTGTGACGAAATATGAATTTTAGGTGACAAAATAATTTATCACTGATAATGAAATTTGTTGTAGTGAAAAGAGCCACATTTTGGTTTCGGACTCCTAGAAACGAATTCAAGATTGAAGTTTATGAATTTTTATAATGATGTTAAATTAAAGTACAACTACTAGATATTTGCGATCAATATTTACAAATATTTAGTGAACCTCTTAAATTATACTACAAGATTTGGACAAAAAGCTATTGCGTTAATGTGAACTCATATGCAAGACTATAGATCCGCCCTTGGAGAGGGGATAGCAATGAGAAGTTTGGATAAATACTAATATACACTCAATGTTTACATGAAATTAAATAATACCTTAGTAATGACCAGATAAATCGCTGGAGATGGGTTAAAATTTGAGGCAACGTATTGTTTAGAGGCAGATCCAGGATTTGAAGGTGGCGGGGCACATGAGTAAAGTGTTCAACCAGTATCCTCATCGGGCTTTAATTAATCTTAAGGATTCCAAACAAAATATATAGCCGTTTTCAACATATATACACTTATATATTCAGAATTTTTGCCGAAGTTAACAAGGACCGGTGTCCCCTCTTCTACATGAATATGCTCGCCTCTGGTGCTGTTACATGAGTGTGCAGCAAGCGATATGCCAAGTCATGCATGGCTGTTTAGTTGACGCACTTAAAAGACGGTTGAGGTATCTAGTTGGCTCAGTTGAAATGTCTATCTGGTCGTTTCGGTAATGGAATCAATAGCTTTCCCGAACAGGGATATAGGAAGAAGACAATAGCCTACAGGCTTGCCAACGGACTTGCTTGACCTATTGAAATGCCAGTATAGATTTTTGGCAGCAGAAAAAACGCTCACTCACTCGTATCTAAAAAGGCAAGCGGGGCTCTCTATCCTTAAGATAAGATTTTTTTTGTGCACAATTTAAAGGGGTTCTTCATGTATTTTGCCATAATAAAAATATTGCATTACTCAATTTTGTGTAAATACTAAGTGCTGAGTAAGTTTTCGTCGCATATTTTGTTGGAAAGCATGTCTAGTCATAGGTCTTTCGATCCGAGTTGGCTATGTTTTAGAGATCACATGAATTTAGTCAGTACTCAGGGCCTTAAAGGACGTTTTTTTGCAGTTCTGAAAACCTTACTGCAATTCTTGCTAACTTGTATACTGTAATAATTTCTTGCTCTTTTATAGCATTCTGTACTGTATTGTCTAATTTATTGGTCAAAGGACATGTAAGAGCACATGTACGTGGGACTTGTTCAATCAGTTGAAGAGTTTAGTAGGGAGATATTTTTGGGTTTGTCCACTAGTAAGATTAGGAGCTAACTAGTAACTAAAGACGCTAAATTAAAATATATTAGTAATGTTGGTATTAGTTATACTATATAGTATTAGTTATACTAGTATTAGCTATACATATATTAGTTATGCTGAGATTATTTTTTATCGAATGTTTGATTTGGTGTACGAAAATTACATGCATTGTATAATATTTTTAAAAAATTATTTGCTTACAAAAATACACTCCAAATTCTCTAGGAATAATTACAGTAATTTGGTCTATACAGTTGTATCCATGAAGCAATTGGCCTCACAAGTGAGGAAGAGGAAGAATCCCACGATTGTAGAGAAAAGTACTTTAATTTTCAGAAAAGGAAGTGCGAGTTTTTAACACGTTTTGTTAAATATGATATTTTAATAGAAGGGATGATTAATTGAAAGAATTTAATATTAGAAAACGAGGTGGAAAAAACTAGAAAAAACAAATTTGTCAACATGTATCTATTTACTTCAATGAAAAATAGGTAAAAAGAATTTTAATCAAGCATAAAATTTTGAAGGGGCAATTTTATCTTTAACTAAGCTTATGCATGTATTAATAACTTTGGTATTGCTAATATCATAATTTGCTATGTATTAACAATACATAGAATAATTCCAAATAGAATGTATAACTAATATTTGTATTAGTTATACATAAATTAAAAAAGTGTACCAAATAAATTATTACTAATACACAAAGCTAATATATGCATTATTTTTCCTAATACATTCTATCAAACGACCTCTTAGTTTCTGTTGCGAGAAACCATTCATTCAGCAAAACAATTAATTTGTTAATGTATTTGGTTTCGCTTTAAAAGCTATTGCCTTGTTTTCTTATCAATAATAATAATAATGATTCCAAAGATAGTCAAAGCAAAGAATGACCAGAGGAAATACATATGGGAATTGTATCAAAAAATCATTTGTGAGTGTATCCAATCTAGCTTATTTAATCATTACTTACTTCGGTCCAATTTAAGTAATTTTTTAATTTTTTTTGTGATCCATAATATTTAAAAATTTTAAATATCAAGAAAGCATTAACTTCTTTTTTTCAAAGTTGTCACTGGAGTAAAGAGCCTAGGAATATTTGTTGTATTTCCAATGAACAAATTAAGGTTAATATGATCAATTACATTATTAATTAATGCTAAAAGATGAATTTCTTAATATATGTTAAAATAACCTAAAAATCACTTAAAGTGGACCGGAGAGAATAATTAGTTAGAGAATGGGGCCATAATGAAGTATTAAAATTGTACCTTTTTCATTTTTTCCTTGGCGTTGGCTACACGTTTTGGGATTCGATTAATCTAATTTCACAGCATAAGACCCATAGAAAAAAATAAGTTAATTTTCAAAGTTTGAACCCGAGACTTATAACTAATATATAGGGATGTTATTCATCCCGCCACACCCGATGATGGGATCAAAGTATACTTCAAAAGTTCAAAGTAATGTTAAAAAGGCTCTTCGGCTGTGGGCAAGTTCAGCCTTTAGCATTTAAAATATTGATTCTATTATTTTTTAAAAAGGTTAAATTTAAAGTGTCAAAATTTTATGTACGTAATACACACTTAGTTTGTCATTGTTTACTTGTATTTTTCAATTTCAATATCTAGTTAGTGTTTAGATGCACCTTTAGATAAGCATATATTACATAGCATTAACCACAACTGAAACAAAATTAGCTGGAGCTTAATATTGTTCTAAGTAAAAATTTCTTTAATCTAATCAAACACATTTAATAGCAATATAATAAAATCTCCTTGAATTGTAAGTGATTCTCTAATTATCACAGTTCCATAAGTGGTATTAAACTAAACATTACTCCATTTAGTTAGGTCATACTTAAGAGTAAGATCTCCTTGAATTATAATGATGTTCTAATTAGGATGGAGTTGTGGCCTAATGTGCAAGATTTTAATTCCACCAAACCCCTACCTTCTATTTATCGAAAACAATCTCTCTACCCTCCCAGGTAGGCGTAAGCTGCGTACATCTTACCCTCCCAGACCCCACTTATGAAAAATCATTGAGTTTGTTGTTGTTGTTGTTGTTGTTCATTATTCGTGAATCCACCCCACCCAGAAAAAAAATGAAAAAATGCAAACATTCTAATTTGTCCAAAATTATGATTGGATTTTTTTTCTTTTCACATTTAAGGAGAGATATTCCTTGGTCATTATTGACAAGCACAAGTGTAAAAAGCCACAATAGAACATCAAGGATTGCGATAGGATTAATTAAATACTTTCATCCTTTATTAAAGGTCTTACGTTCAAGCCTTGAATAAAATTAATTTTTTTTTGATAGAAAATATTTTTCTATTAATGAATCTTACGCGGCGTGAATTTGTATAAGTTAGGATCACAATATTGATACATTAATTTATCCGAGTAGAAAAAACAAGGATATCACAATATATCTTCGTTCTTTTTTTTAATTTTTCACCTGATGTCAAGCGTCCGTAATGGAATCCGATTAAATTCAGATTCGCACCGAAAAATTTCATATTGGGAGGTAAAATTCTTTCTAATAAAGACAACTTCATACCCACAGCTCAAACCTAAAATCTTTGAGTAAGAACGAAGAAATACTTACTGCTCCATCGTAACCTCATTCGTCAGAATATATATTCAATACACAAAGGTACAAAGCAGAAAATTAAATATGTAGGAATATCGTAATGCATGCGACTGCTATGTTGCAGTAGTGACCACATGTACCTTTTGGAACATAAAAAAAGAAAAAGTTAAGTTAGGAACGAGAAGAAGAAGCAGAAAAAGAATAAAAAGAGAGAAGAAGAAAGATGAAAAAGAGAAAAGGGATCAAGCTTTGGATCTATCTGACTTTTTGGAATATTGAGATTATGGACTTTACTGTTGCAAATATCAAATTTTCATTTCCAAGAAAAATATAAAACAATGTAAATTTCAATATAATAGTAGTAATATGTTTATTTCAGCTCTTGCCTTCCCTAGGAACACTGCACACCTATCTATGATCAAACATCTTTGTTCTTTTTCTACTTTCCCTTCCCCTATGACAAACTCAATCATTTTCATTCTTTTTAAAATATTGATTTTTCTTTAAATAAACTATACTAATCTGCCTGCACCAAAAAGTTTTACGAGAAGAAAATGGAAATATTTTTCATCATCATTCATCCAAAGAAGCAGAGAGTCGTTTGGTTAGTGGGATAAGGTATAATAATCATCTATACATGGTAAAATAGTTTAAACGTGCGCAAGTTAAGATATAACCGTTATAAAAAGAAGTGAATTCCTTTAGTCTTGCTCTATTAATTATTCTTTGTTAGTGTGTATTATACCAAGCTTAAACGCAACCATGCATTTTCTCAACTCTTTTTTCCTTTTCCAACCATTTTTTATCTTTTCTTTGATCAAGTTTCACTTCCAACTTACATTTTTATCGTGTTGTTGTTATTTTATTTTTCTTTACTTTTTCAGTACTACTGTGTTTCTTTCTTTATTCTGGTGTGATTATGCATGCTTACTTTAAGTTGAGTGTTTATCAAAAATATCATTTCTACCTACACAATATCGAGGTAAGTATACGCAGACATTATCTTCCTCAGACCCCACTTATGAAATTACACTGGGTATGTTGTTGTTGTTTTATACTTACCTTTCATGTCCTACGAAAAACAAGCTTCAGAAAGATAGCTTAGATCAATTAATCTTCCTAGCTTGCATCAAATCACCCTCTTAAAGGAAAAACCTCATAAGGAATTAAAAAACAAGCAGATTTGATTACCATTTGACCTCTTTTATGAACACATATAATCTAGAAGAAGTAAAGATACAATGATGCATTTAACATTCCAAGTACACAAGTGGAAGTAGAAGAAAAGAGCAATATTCTTGGCCTAAAACTTAGTAGGCGGATTCACATTAGGTGATCTTAATCCGGTAATTTAGATGCGGAGCATAAATTTATATATAACTAACGTTTGGTCATAGATTCCCAAATTTATTTTGAAAAATTTGATTTGGGTTAAGTTTGGTGAAAATAAAAATGTGTTTAGACATCAACTTTCAAAACATATTTCACTTTTATTTTAAAAAAACATGAAACAAGACGTATACCCACAAGTTCTAAAAGCTATCACAAATACCCAACAGTACCTTCATCAATAACATTCATTATCATTATCACAAACCATAGTCATGAACATAAATAAATTTGGTACAAAATTATTATTTTTATAATGAACTACATAATACACTATCAGATGACCGAGAAGACAAAGCACCATTGCTACAAAATAATAAATGGTGGGCTCTTTTATAAAATACAAAAGTTTGGGACAATTTTAAAAAAATGTAATAGTAATATTTTGAGCCAAAACCGGCTCTTGAGTTGGTTTTGGAATTTGGGTTTTGATTTTGGGAATTTGCCAAAATATGAATAAAATTTATGAACAAACATGTATTTGCCAAAAATATTTGATAAAATCTATGACCAAACGGGTTCATAAAATCTACTAAAATTGCAACAAATGTATGACTCATAACCTTAAACATAGGCGGACCTATGGCTTACGTTGAAGTCACCGGACCCCATAAACTTCGGCCAAACTTGCTCTCTCCCCCCCCCCCCCCCCCCTCTCTCTCTCTCTCTCTCTCTATATATATATATATATATATATATATACCTTGAAATGATTAATTTAAATCACTTGACACCATTAACACTAAAAAAATTTAGGGGGCTAAAACATAATATTGTTCCCCGTCGCATTAAATTCCTGGGTTCGCCTCTGACCTTAAAGGTTGAACCCACAAAATTTAAATTTTGAATCCGTCTCGGATAATATCAACTGCCATTGAGAAAGATTACATTCTCAGCCACCCAATATCTCAAATTAATTTCAAAGTCTTCCTCTTCTAACACAAAGATACGTGGTTTAATTTCCAGATACAAAATAAGTACTTAATATCTAACATAATATTAACAAAAATACCTAAAATAATGGGGCTTCTTTCTTTTTCTTTTTATTCTAGGGTTTCTTACCAAGAGTGTTCTTGTTGTTATGCATCCAAACTTTAAACACTTGCCTTCTCACTCCAGTCTCGTTGCACAACTGCTGCACCAACTCCTCATCTTCCCTTTGAATTCGCCACCCCAATTTATCCGCTAGTTCTTGCATTTTCTCCTTCTGTTCTTGGCTAAATTTTGTTCGAAACCGCTTGTTTGAACCACTGCCTGCTAAAACATAATTAAGTAAATAAAAGATATTCTTAATAACCGCTTAACTTTTAAGCAAAATTAGTCACACAATTACTCTCGAGCAAAGGTGGAGCTACTGTCGCTTACGGTTTCGGCCAAAATTGGTCTTTCATTATTTGTCTAAAGAAATTTATTGAATATGTTCGAATTATTAATTTAAAATTTAATAACTTAAAATGATTAAAATTTCGAACTCATAAGATTTGTCTCATGGCTTCAAAAAGAGTTTATATAAAAAAAAATTTTATTAAAGTGGCAAAAAGGTTCAAAATTTATTTTTGATCACATGTTCAAATGCTAGTGTGGAACTCTAATATTTTCTTGAATCCGTTGTATAAATTTTTGGATATTGTCACCTTCAACTCAAAAACCTAATTCTCTAATATAATATTTAAAAAAATTAAAGAAAAAAAAAAATACCTCCGCTATTATTGAGGTTAGACATGTCCTCCTGATCTTCACGATACCCACCAGAAGTTGACGGCAAAGCTAACGGTCTTTGTTGTGGCGCCACGTGGTACTGTAGATAACCACAAGGTGGCGGTAAGCTTCTGTAGTACGGCGAATGATAATTAACAAACGGCGGCGGTTCAGCGGCGGTGATAAGTGGTGGTTGAGTAATTTTACGGTGGAAATTGCGGTGGCAGTTACAAGCAGCACATTTGAGGGAATCAAGTGAGCCATCTTCACCGGCAGGCATGAACTCACCACAGCCGTCTACGGCGTGGCCGCCGATACTTACGGCGTGGTTCTTCAGACACTCTTTGTACTTTGGCTTATTATTATGCCACGTGTGAACTGCAGCTAAGGGTTCGAGTTCCATTGGTGTAGGACTCGGCATTTTTGTTGGGTGAGTTGAGTTCGAGTTGTTGAGTGAGTCGTCGTAACTCGGTGGTGGTTCAGTTTCTTCTTCTTCTACTTGATGATTTTCGAAGTCCATGATTTTCTTTAGCTAAAAAATTCACCACCTAATCATATTGCGTAATCTATATATACTCCCTGCGTTTTAATTTATGTAAATCTATTTGACTGGGCATGAAATTTAAGAAAAGAGAGAAGATTTTTAAAATTATAATGTAAAATGAGGCACGTATTTTTTGTGTGGCTATAAATTATTGTATAAAGATAAATTATTTTCAAATAAAAAAATGAATCATTTTTTTGACACGGACTAAAAAAGAAATAAATTCGGAGATGAAATAATAATGAATGCTATACTGTAAGTAAAATACGTATTACTATAAAGAACAACACCGGCAACTATGAAATGCCGGTTTTTCTTGAATTTTTTGGATTTTTATTACTGGAAGTACGTACACTAATTTATTTCTTTCGTTGACTTATTAGTTCCCTAGTTACATTTAAAAGTAAGGGTGGCATGTGGGCCTGTTAGGAATGGGATCGGCCCAGGATCGCAAGTTTACATGGACGGTGGGCCTAAACTGTCCTAATCGGATAGGACCGGGATCGTGGAGAGGTGGGTTGGGTAGTGGACCGGTCCTATATGGAAGGTCCGCGAGATCGGGACCGTTTGGGACCGGGACCGGCTGAGAAGTGGGCCGGTTCAAGCGGTCCTAAACGGTACTATCCGGGCCCAAAGGATAATTTTTTTTAAAAAAAAAATTGACCGTTTGACCATTTAAAAACTAGCTGTTTGGTCTGCCAAAATAGCCGTTGGCTATTTGCAAAATAGCCATTTTACCCCCTTCCCCCAAACATTGTTTTAACCCCAAACCTTTTATAATTACACTTTTTCCCTATTTTCAACTATAAACACCCCCTCATTCTTTCATTTTTCTCACAAAATCATCAATCTCTCTCTAATATTCTTCTATAATTGCTTACTTAATTGTTATATTTTGTGCAAAATTGTGAAGTTGGTGAATTGAAGTTTTCAAGTCTTCAACGATAATTAATTTTCAACAAGTTGTTCGTCAATTCGGTAACTCGTTCCAACTCTTAAGTTTTAATATTATATTTTTGTTTATTTTATTTACTTTGCTTGATTAATTAAGATGGCTTATTCCTTAAAAAAAATGTTTAGTAAAAATAAGGAAAAATCCAAGAGTGGTGAATCTAGTGGTCAATCTGTTCCTCCTCCACTTCCCCCGGCTCCCCGACCCAAACCTGTTACCCATCCTACACCTCCTATTCTTGATAGCGATAATAGTTTATTGCAATTTACCGAGAGTCAATTTTGCCATAATATTGCAGCCGGTGAACAATTAAACCATGAATATATAAATGCTCTTTATGGTAATCCAACTATTGATGAAAATGATGATGAAGAAATAGATTTTGATGAAACGCAACCGGATGACGATACACGCACTAGTCCTGCTCCTGAAGTTAACCCAACTAATAATAATTCAAATGATGCCCCGTCTGACCCTCCTGTTACTACCCCTACTTTTTCCAGACAATCTTCTAAACGTGCAGAAACATCTCTTGTTTGGCCTTTTTTACTCAACTAAGAGAAAAAAATAGGGTTAAGTGTAAAACTTGTGGCAAAGAGTTAGTTTTAAAATATGTTGGAAGTCGGGAGGGGGAGAGTTTGACTAGACACATATTGCTACACCCTCAAGATAAAGCTAGATATTTTCGTATGAAAGCTTTGGCCGAGGGGACAAGTGCACCTACTCAGGCTGACCTTAATACCGGGTCAAATCAATTTTAACCGGGAATTAACACTGTTACCGGTGGTATTTTATATTATGATCCAACAAAATATCGGAAAAAATTGACAAAAATGGTTACTGTTATGTGCTTACCCTATAGTTTTCCTTCTAAACCTCACTTTGTGCATTATATTAGAAAAGTTTAATAATCCTACTTATAAAGGTTTATCTCGCACAACCGTAAAGAGCGATATTTATAAATACAAACATGAATATGAACAATATTTGCGCTATTTATTTACTCATATAAATTATCGTGTTGCTATTACAACTGATATTGGTAGAAGTGGTAATGACTGTGATTACCTTACTGTTACCAGTCATTGGATTGATGAGGATTGGATAATGCAAAATTGCATTATTGCTTATAGAATAATTAATTCACGTCACGCATGGCAGTTTATTTCTAGCACGATTACAGATATTTGTAGATATTTTTGCATTAATGATAAAATAATGTCAGTTTCAATGGATAATGCTACTAGTAACACAAATGTTGTCGCCTTGCTTACCACTACACTAAGTCCTGCATTTAGTAATATTTTTCATGTTAGATGTATTTGTCATATTTACCATTTAATTGTGGGTGATGGTATGCGAATTTTAAATGTTGAAATTGAAAAGGTTAAAATGGCTCTTAATTGGCTTTTTTATTCAAACCGTAGAAGTAGACTTAGAGAATATTTTAAAAGATGCGATGAATTTGGCATAAGAGAAAGAAAGGTTCCTAAACCTTGTCCGACTAGATGGAATTACATGTATGAAAATTTAGTTGTTGCATATGAATATAGAAACCCCATAAACTCAACGTTTAATGCTCATGTAAGTGATGATGATGAGCACCTTACAAATGCGGATTGGGCTAATGTTAAAATGCTTGTAGATTTTTTAGAAAAATTTTATATTGCTACAAATGAATTTTCTGGGCAATATTATCCTACTATTTCTAACTGTTTAGTTTATATTGCAGAACTTGCAAATTTATTTGATCATTTTTCAGAGGGTGGAGAAATTTATCAACTTGCTATTGATTCTATGAGAAAAAAAGTTTAAAAAATATATTTTTTCTATTCCCCCTATTTACGGTGCTGCTACATTGTTAAATCCTACTATGAAATTAGGAGGTCCTCAATTTTGGTATGAAACTGTTTATAATGGTTTAGCACTTGAAAATGAGGAGTTGTCTAAATTTTCGAACGCAATAGCCTCAATTAAAATAAATGTTCAAACAATTTATAATGCTTATCAAGTTGCATTAGATCATGCTAGACCAAATGTTCCAACTCCTTCTTCTTCTAGTTCTCAATCATCTAAAAGAACTGCAGGAGTAAGAGCACTTAGTGCTTGGGTAGGGTTCAGGGGTTCTCAAGGTTCTAGTACTAGTGATTTTTCACAACTAAATGAGCTTGAAGTTTATTTGTCACAGGGAATTGAGAAAGTGAATCCCGACGGCTCCTTTAATATTTTGGAATGGTGGAAGGACAAAGAAAAACACTTTCTGATTCTTTCAAGGATGGCCCGAGACATTTTAACTATTCAAGCTTCAACAGTGGCATCAGAGAGCGCTTTTAGTCAAGCAAGATTTCAACTCGGTGATTATAGAGCGTCTATGAGGGAGAGCTTGAAAAAATCAGTACTTTTTAGAGATTGGATCCATTCGGAAAGAAGAAATTTTGGACTTGCTGAATCACAACCAGAGGTAGACGAAGCTTACGAAGAAATGCTAGCTGAACTTGCGTAGGATGATGCTTCGCCTGAAAGCGGTGATAACCAAGCTTCTTTTCCGCCACCACCAACGGAAATTCCTCCGGACCTTGAAGGATTTATGAAATTTGTAAGAGATACCATGTAAATTAATATGTAACTTGTATTTTGGCACATCTTGATTAGTTTATTTTTCTTCTTAGTGGTGGTATTAGCACCTTGTTGTGCTCATTCCATAGGGGGGGAAGACTAAGAAAGATATTGCCATAATTTTTTAATGCTATAATAAAATTATAACGCATTGTTTTGAATATCTCTTTAAAATATTTTTGTCTTTTATATATCTTAAGCTGTATATATAATATAATATAGTATATACTATAATATACTATACTATATATATATATATATACTATACTATATATATATATACTATACTTTATATATATATATATATATACATAGGTGATAATTCTATAATATAATTTACAAATTGCCTTAGATATTTTTATTACCATTTTTTCTCTCTAACTTGTATAAAAAAAATTTAAAAAATAAAAAGTATCTGTTGGGTCCACTTAGGCCAGGGGCCGACCCACTTAACCCGGGACAGTTAGTTCGTGGTCCCGATTCCAACAAGAAGCCCGCGAAATCCGGGACCGCTTAGGACCGGCCCGCCTAGGACCGGCCCACTTAGGACCGGGCCCGACCCACATGCCACCCTTATTACCAAGTATTGAACCTTGTGGTTTTCTTTTAATATATATTCTTCCCCTTTTAATTTATATGATATTATTAGACTGGACATATAGTTTAACATACTAAAAAAAAATATTTAAAATTTATAATCTTTCATAATAGTTTTGTGATTATAAGTTTTTTAAAATTTATGATCTTAAATATGTCATAATATTGTGTGACTATAAAATCTTGTCATTAAGATTAAAAAGAATTATCCAAGTAAAATTGTTTCAAATTTAAAAATTTATCATTCTTTATCAGAGGCAGAGTCAGAATTTAAAGTTCACTAGTTTTAAACTTGCCGACGAACCTATAGCTCATCTTATATACTGGATTCTCAATTATATATATATATATATATATATATATATATATATATATATATATATGTAACATATTTAATGAATTTCTAATAAAAATACAATCTAAACAAAAATTACTAGATTTATCCAAACTAGTACATAATACTCTGGCTCTGTTTTTTCGTCTAAGACGTCCATAATAAGTGATCTTTTGGTCACTTCCCTTAAGAAAATACTAACTCCTAGAAAAAAAATATTTTGACTAAATAACCCTTAATTAAAATTTACATATTGTTAACTTGACACATTGTGATATGTAAATAAGGACAAATTTGAAAAACTAAAGTTAATTCATTTTTGGTTATGTAAAAATGACACTTATTTTGAACCGAAATAAAAAGGACTAAAATATCATTTGTTATGCACTGGGGAGAGTAGAACTTATGGAGCAGTACATGTTTTAAACTTACAAAATACTCCTCTGAATTAGTAAATTTGATGAGTTAAGGTAAAATTTTCATCTAAAGCAAAGGTGTTGCAACGAGGTGCACAACTCTTTCCTCTAATTTGCATGTGGTTTCATTTACTTTTCCATTTCTAACTCTACTTTTTTTTTTCTTACCCAAACTGATATTACTACAAAACCGGCTATGGCCGGTGTGGACGTTGGGGATTACCGTGGAGTTATGTTATGACATAATGTAAATTTGCTTTTACCACATGGTAAAAGTAAGGAGAGAGGGGACGGTAAAAATTGTTGCTCGAATTAGGGGTACAGTAGTACACTGTGTCTTCTGCAGAGCAGCAGACTACACTCTTTTAATCAAGGCGTTTCCTTTTAAATTACTTCATCCTTTTCAATTTAATGATAGGAAATTATTTGATTAATATGGAGTTTAATTAATAAAGACGGATTTTTGAATTTATGATCGTAAATATATCATAGCATGCATCTATATGACTATAAATACTTCTCATTAAAAGAAATTAAAGTGAAAAATTTAAATTAAATAATATTAGTATAATTTAACTTGAGATAGTGGATAACGTACCATTTTCATAGGTTATTAATTAATGATTATCAAACGATTTTTTTTCTTTTTTTTTCTGTAATTTTTTTACACCATCAATACATTTAAACTAATCTTAGAAAGGTAATAAAGTGTCGTATTCCTACTAAGAAGTACGTGTTCTTTGCAATAATGTTTAAAGAGTATGCAATATATGTACATGCACACACACATTTTATGTAATTACATATATCATAACCATTGTTTTTTCTATATATCTTTTTGACCAAAAGAGAAAAGCAACGCGATTAAAGGTGGTGCGCTATTCTCCGTTGCAATTAGTAGAGTAAGCACACGGATTTTCTCTTACAAGTTAAGTAAGTCGGAGGCATAGATTGAAACATTTTATCTATCAAAAGATAGAATATAGTTTCAGTAGAAATAAAAAAAGGTATAAGAACTTATAGCAAATACATTAAGATATCACATTTTTCAAAAGAGAAAAAAAAAATACATTAAACTATCCGTCATACATTACATGTAAAAAAAACCATATTATTAAGTCACCAAAATCTCAATTAGAAAATAGTACTACTAACATATTGCATATACAGGTTACAATAATGTGTGTAGGTAGGGAGAAAAGAAAGAGAAATGGATGAGCACGGGAATTACATGAGAGAAAATTTAAGGTGTCGGTATGTTACGACGTTCGAGGTTAGAGTTGGAGTTAGAGGCAGAAAGGGGTTGGTTGTTGACTTACGTGCGATTTCCTACGCTAACATTTAATGATCATCGATCTCCTTATCTCGCAACTTGCTAATGTACTATTACTCCTCTATTAGGATCTAGGGACAAGGTTATAGCCGGCTACACTAAGCACTTCTTATCAAAAGTTTTTGAGCAAACTATCATTTATTGTCGGCCGCTAGAAACTAATATAAGCCGCTAATCACAAAATTACAGTATGTATTTTATAATCCAAAATTAATAAAAAGACTAGCTACCGACCAAACTATCACGGAAACACAGTGTTGTCGCCGCCATCAACCCTTTTCTCTCTCTCTCTATTTTCCTTCCTTTCTCTTTCAACCTGGCTCTATATATCCATATGTGTGTGGATTAAATTGAATTGATATATGTATAGAGATTTTGGGGGATTTGAAATTAGGGTTTGGGAGAAAGAGGGAAGAAAAATGGGTTCGCGATCGAAGTGAGAGAGGGAAAGAAGGGAGAAAAAGGACTCGAATTTCATGAATGGTTCTAAGTTTTCTTCATCTGAAGCCCTTTTTATTTTCTTCCAAATTTTTCATTTGATGGCTCCTGTTTTTTGTTCGTTTGACTTTTTTTGGTCACACTCCACCAATTTCTGATTTTTATGATTTAGGGAATAACACTGAACTAAAAATAAGGAAGAACTTTGATAGAGAAGAAGGTTCAATATATACCATCATTCAAATCTTAGAAATTATCTACTAAAATTAATTTTTTGTTTATTTTATAATACAACAAAATCAGTCAAGCTTGGATGGTTTCCTACAAAATGATCTTATTGTTGTAAACTATTAAATTTTTAATTTTTTATCTCATACATAGTTTCACTATATAAAATATATACAAAATAGATTGTCACTATACAAAATATATACAAAATAGACTGTCATTATACAAAATAATATACTAAATAGACTGTCACTATACAAAATATATACTAAATAGGCTGTCACTATACAAAAATATATAAAATATACTGTCATTGTATAATTTATATACAATAGACTGTCAATATACAACAAATATACAAAATAGACGGTCAATATACAAAATAGACTATCACTATACAATAAATATACAAAATAGACTGTCCCTATATAAAAAATATACAAAATAGATATTTCGGGCTATTAGATGTAATATGTTTGGGCCGGAGGGCCATTTTCTGTCAATGAGCAAAAATATGGACTATTAAAATTTTGAGGGGCTATAGAGAGTAGTTTTCTCAAAGTTTTTCATTCCCAAGCTTAATCTAAGAGACATTAGGAGGAAGAAATTCCAATTATCCCACCGAAACTCTTTAAATTAATTTAAATATCTCAATTTATCCTTATCGACATACTCCTATAGCTATGACAATATCATAACATGATTAAGCCGTAAGTTTTGTTTGACCTAAAATTTAGATCTAGGCTTATACAATTAGATTAAATAAAATGTAGTCAATCTTAGCCAATATTAATATCCAAAAGGTATGTTAACTGATTTTGTAATAAGATAATATGTATACTATCCGAACAGCAGTAAATGTTGACAATACTAACAATATTCAGTGACCCCAAAAGAAGAGGATAATATTAAATAACAATAAATAGCAATGAATGATATTTATGTAAATAAGAATGTGTAAGCCACCCGAAAAGGGTAAGATCTGTAAATATTCCTTCTAACAATGATGAATGATTGATGAGCCTTTGAATAGTCAGATTTTTCTTGGATCGAGTAGAAAAGCTAGGCAAGAATCTTAAGAAAAAGGTATGTATTGTATGTGTGCAATAAAGCCAGATTCTACAAAGAAAGTCAATGTGTTTTCTTACAAGAGAATATCTTATGTCCCCTATAATTGTGTCTCCTTCTATTTATAGTGAACATATACCTAAAAACCCTAATGGTATAGGTACAGAGAATATCCACTAGAATATTCTCTTTTTATGTCTTATTCTAAAACTAGTCGTTATTTACTCTGTCTACGATGAGTGCTCGAACTCGACCTTGATCTTCGATGACTTTTCGACGTTGATCTTCAATAACTTCATCGGTTCTGCCATTCACCTTTTAAGAGACTGCTTCGAGCTTAGGCAAGCCTTTATCGAAGTCGTACTGGTGACACGTGGCAGTCCATGGAGGCCTTCTTAATGCTAATACGGTTTAATTATATCAAAGATAATTTTGGCCCATACAGTTAGTCCTTCCGCTTGTTGAGGTCATCATCGCAGGAGAGTTCAATGAGCGGATAATGTCATTCGTGGTCGATCTTATCGAGTAGAACATATGAGTCATAGTCGTCTTGGCGAGCATGTAATGTTGCCTTCTGTGGTCCGCATATTTCAAATTCCTCAGATTTTTGGGTAATTTGTTGAAGTCGTCTGGTCCAAAAGATGGGGTGACGTCATACCATCATGCGCCATGATGATGCTTATTCTCGGAGTGTTACTTCGATTTGTGTGTGACCCTTGATTGGATCTACTATTTTGATTTCGATGCCAATTATGATGAGTTGTTTCGGGTTTGGTGCCTTGATTTCTATAAATAGGGGTTTTTGAACCTGCATTTGAAATTGCTCTTCTAAAGTTTCGAGATATCAGCCTTCTTTTCTGAATCTTCTTTCTCTGTTTCCTTTCCCTACACCATACCCCAATTTCTCCTTCTTGTATTATTCTTCATTATCTTGAAGTATGTCAAACTTACCCTCAGATGCTGGTGAAGGGAGTCGCGTTGCTCCCTTGGCGGTTGTGTTTCCCACCCATGGGGAGAATATTTCCGCCATTGCTGAGGATGAAGCTTTTCCGTCGGTGGAAGGGATACTCCTCGCAACCCCAAAGCCACGTCTGATCTCACTTGATCACCAGACGCGGCACCCGGGAATTTTCTGTCGATGATGGAATCCAAAGAGTTGGCTGAATTCAAAGCCAAGTTTGGTCTTCCCAACCACATTGAACTGATCTCAGCCGAAGGGGGCGTGGTGCAGGTCCATCGTCCTGGGTACTGCGCTTCATACGCTTACCCCTTCTTTATCGTTTACTTATTCCCTCTTCTTCTTTTGGTGGAAGAATTTTGTCACCACTACGATGTTTGCCCTACTCACCTTGCACCGTACATCTATAAAGTTATCAGAATGTTGACTAAATTGCCGAGTTGGGCAGGGGCGAATTGACGCTGCGATATTTGGTGCATCTATTCGCCCCTAGCTTCTATAGGGGAACGATGTTGAACCTTCGTCACCGTGGAGGAAATGCTTGGTGGTGAAGACAGACGACAAGACCAATCGTCAATTCTAGCTTGACTTTTTCTAAGTCAGAACTGAGGATGTTGTGGATAACGTCGACAGCTTTCCTGAGGCTTGGTACTATACACGTAAGTGTCCTGTTTTTCTCATAGTTCCTTTACTTGTTTTGAGTTAGTTGAATGATTTTTCCTTTCTTACAGCCAACAACCAGCCTCCCCTTTAGTCGTCCGAACTTTCGATTGGGTCGAGCGAGTTCTCTCCCGTGTCATAGGGATCCGCGACTGGCCGAGCTTTTTTAAGAAGTTCAAGCCGGCTCTTCCTTCGACAGGTAACTTCTTTTCTCTGGCCGTGGTCGTCTTACTTTTTGTTGTATGTCAATTCGTTCTACTAATTTCTATGTTTGTTTCTTTCCCAGGTAGGGGGTCTTCTCGAAGGAGCAGGGCGTCTATGCCTTCTTTTCGGAGGAGGGATGTTGCACCTTCGACTTCTGCCCTTGTTACGACTAGTGTTTTTGCACCTGCCCTCGCCTTGGCTACTGCAGTACAAGAGCCTATCTCCATCCTGTCTGTTGCTTCTGCTCCTCAACTCTTCTCGCTGATTGATGAGGACGATGATGTCTCCCCTAATGATGGGGTCTAAGGTCTCATAAGAGGAGATCCGTAGACGCAGGGGGAGAAATGCCAATGGCCGTTGACTTAGAGGAGGGAGACTCCGTTCTTCGAGAGACGACCATAATACATGTTGGGGGAAGTACTGGGTAAATTTCAAGGCCCTACAACTGGAAGAGATAATTGTGGATAAGCCGGTGCGTCCTGAGGGGGAAACGATCGAGGAGGGGGCGCTTGGCGACGGTCTAACATTTCTGAGGCAAGATGAGGCTTTGTCCTCTAGGGCTGCAGTAGATGTTTCCTCATCTGCTGGTGATAGAGGAAAAATCATCACTAAAGAGAATGCCAGATCTGATTCTGACATGGATCTGGACGAGCTGACAATGATTGACGAGGGGCTCACCCAACTCGAGGTGAGGATGGAGGGGAGCTCAAGGACAATTACGATCCCAATGGATCGCAACCTGCTTGTAAATACCGAGGAGGTAATCCCTTACCTCATCCCTCTCTGTTCTGAAGTAGAGGGTGTGACTCTTAAGAAGATAAATGATGGTACCTTATCGAATAACATTGTCGGTCTCGCTCTCAGGGTAAGTACAATTGTCGTCCGTCCTTTTCCTTATGCCTTAGTTTCCTTGCAGGTTCTAACATCTTTTCTCTATTTTATAGACGGTTATTCTGGAGATTGAGAGTGCTCGACGGGAGAAGAGGCGTAAAGAAATTTACGTGAAGCAGAAAAATAAGTATACAATGTGCCGTGCAAAGTACCGGGAGCTCCGGGATCGCTTTCGCGAAGGAGGTGACATAGTGGCTTTGAGAGAGGATTTAAAGAAGAAAGACGAAGAGTTGATGACGGTTGTGGAGCGTTTCAACATTCTTAAGGGGACGTTAAGGGACAAGAAGAAGGGGCTGGAACTCAGAAAAGGCATGGAGGCCCAATGTAGCGACCTTCAGGCTCAAGTAGCCCAGCTGCAAGGCCAGTTAGATGAGTGTCAATTTCAGATAGAGGCTCTCAGGGGTGAGATTTACGAAAAACAGGAGGAGCTCGAGAAGGTGGAGTCTTCTCGGTTGGAGGCTCGAAGGAGAGTGGAGTTCCTTGAGTTGGCAAACCGAACCCTTCGTTCCGAGCAGAAGAACGACTTGTCAACGACGAGGGCTAAAGAGGACCGACTTGATGAGAGGATTGGGGAGTTGGAAAAGTAAACCTTCGATCTTTATGATCGAGTTGCTGCTTTTGAGGTCGAGAAGGCCCAACTACTTGCGCGTACTTCTTCTTCTAATGCTTTTAGATTTCCCAACGTCCCATGTGAGCTGTATGAAGAGTGGATTTATGTTGAGCCCCAACTGGATGTGTTTCGTGAATTGCATGCGGAGGGCTCCATTTCTGGGGCGGCCTTTGAGGATGCTCGGGTCAAGGCTCACGAGACTCGGCTTGCTTATGGCTACAACCCTGCTATACCTCGGCCTGGCGAGGAGGATGAGGATGAGGAGGATGCCATAGATCATCTTGAGGAGGACGCCTATTATGATTCTATTTACCCTTAGAGCGAGGATGGAGAGGATGCTGGAGGCCGTGACAGTGATGATATCGATGGTCAGGGTGGTGATGTTGGTGAATATCGGGCTGATGAGGATGTTGAGGGTCGTGATGGAGATGGTCAGTTCGTTTAAAAACCGTTTTTGTGTGTTTTTGTTTGGCGTCTCCAAGAGACTTTGTAACAAACTCTTATCTATGAATATTAAAGTTGATTTTTACTTTCACTTGTGCCTTTCTTATTTGCCGTGATTTATTTTTGTACTTGTATGTTTTGCTCCTTTATATTTTTTATTGTCGTCCTCTAGTTGACCATAGTCCTTGGGATGAATAGCCATAGGCCGAATCGTCCCTTCATCCTTTAGTTGAGATATGGTCGAGGACTGATAGGTTTTGCTCGAACTTAGTCGATATTAACCTTCTATTAAATCGTGGCTGGGGGCCGGTAGATCTTTGTTCGAGATTGGTCGAACTTAACCTTCTATATGGTTGAATTTAATCTTTTATTAAAACGTGGCCGAGGGCCGGTAGATGTTTGTTCAAGCGTAGTCAAACTTTGTCCTTTCGTTAAGTTATGGCAGAGTGCCGGTAGGTTTTGCTCGAGCATGGTCAAAATTTACCTTTCATTAAGTTGCGGCCGAGGTCAGTTGGTGTTGTTCGATCATGCTCGAACTTAACCTTTTGTTAAGTCGCGGCCGATGGCTGGTAGGTGTTGTTCAAACTTGGTCGAACTTAACCTTCCGTTAAGTCATGTCCGAGGGTCGGTAGGTGTTGTTCAAACTTGGTCGAACTTAACCTATTATTAAGGTGTGGCCGAGAGCCGGTAGGTGTTGTTCAAGCGTGGTCAAACTTAACCTTTCGTTAAGTCGTGACCGAGGGCCAGTAGGTATTGTTCGAACTTGGTCGAACTTTACCTTTTGTTAAGGTATGGCCGAGGGCCGGTAGGTGTTGGTCGAGCGTGGTCGAACTTTACCTTTTGTTAAGTCACGATCGAGGGCCGGTAGGTGTTGTTCGAACTTAACCTATTGTCAAATCGTGGCCGAGGGCCGGTAGGTATTGTTCGAACTTGGTCGAACTTAACCTTTTGTTAAGGCAGTTTTGATAGACGTAAGTTTCTATTACTTTGACGTTGTTGCTCTGATTACATAATTGGAGAATGTTACAAACTTTGGGCATTGGCTGGCGTTCCAGTTCCAGTCTATCTAGTCCCTTCATTGTTCGACTTAGAGAGTCTGAGGAGTCGGGCAATGAAAGAGAAATCAGTCTGTTCTTCACATATTTCGACTCTAAGTGTCCCTTCCATCGCCTCATTAAAAACCTCCTTGAGAAAACCCTAATGGGACAAAACTCAAGTGAGGAAAAAAGAGTACGACTTGGGGGGCGTTTCTTCTTTTAGAAGTTGAAGTATTTGAGGTGGCTGATGTTCCAATTGTTTGGCAACTGTTTTCCTTCCATTATCTCTAGTTGGAATGAACCCTTATTTGTTTTGGCTATAATTTTGTACGGGCCGTCCCAGTTTGCCTTCTAGTGATGCTTGGGTTTTGGCTTTGAGTACATAGTCTCTGACCTTGAGCGGTCAGACCTTTGCCATTTTGTTATAGTATCGTCTCGCTTGTTGCTTTTGGGCGACCATTCTTATGTATGTCATGTCTCTTCGTTCGTCGATCTCATCGAGCTCTTGCCTTCTACTCTCGTCATTGCTGGTGCGGCTTTCACGAAAGTACCTTAGGCTAAGCTCTCTGACTTCAAATGGTATAACTGCTTATGTTCCGTATACCATAGAATAGGGCGTCTCTCTTGTGCTTGTCTTCAGGGCGGTTCTCTATGCCCATAATACTTCTAGGAGTATTTCCGGCCATAGTCCCTTGGCTTCTTTGAGTTTTTTCTTCATGATGTTTAATATGGATTTGTTGGAGGATTCTACCTACCCGTTGCCCGCTGGGTGATAAAGGGTTGAAAGTATCCTCTTAATTTTTCATTTCTCGAGGAATTCGACGGTTTTCTTTCTCGTGGACTGGGGTCCGTTGTCGCAGCTTATCTCCTTGGGTAGGCCGAATCGGCAGATGGTGTTTTTCCATTTGAAGGCGATTACTTCTTGTTCACGTATTTGGCAGAACGCTCCTCCTTCCACCCATTTAGAGAAATAGTCAGGTAAAACTAAAAGAAATCGCACATTACCTCGCGCTGCTGGGAGGGGGCCCACAATGTCCATTCACTACTTGATAAACGGTCATGGAGAGGTGACTGAGTGAAGATTTTTCCTGCTTGGTGAGTTATTGGGGGTGTATTTCTGACATTGTTCGCGTTTCTTAACAAATTCTGAGATGTCTTTTTCATGGTGGGCTAGTAGTATCATGCCCATATGAGGCACCTAACAAGTGCTCGAACACGAGAATGAGCACCGCAGTGGCCTTTATGGACTTCTTCGAGAACACGCTAGGTTTGGTTTGGACCCAAACACTTTGCTAGAGGGCCGCCGTATGTTCTCTTGTATAAGTCGTTATGAAGGAGGTTGTATCTCGCTGCTTGCATTCTTAGTTTTTAGCTTCCTTTATGTCATATTGGAGTGTACCATCCTGCAAGTGGATGATAATACAATTGCGCTAGTCCCAAGTTAAACTTACATATCTTACCTCGATTTGTGTAACGATGGGTTGAGGAGGTAGACTACACTTTTATACCCGATTGTGATGCTTTTGGTAGCTGCGGCCAATTTGGCGAGGCCGCCCGCTTCGACATTCTCGTGGGATCTAGTTGAGCTGGCATTCGTCGAAATTGGGCAGCAACTTACAGATCTCGATTTGATATTTTTGCAACCTTTGTTCTTTGACTTGGAAAGTTCCTGTGACTTGGTTGACTATGAGCTGTAAATCACAATGGAGTTTCAACCGCTTCACCTCATATTTGAATGCTAGTCTCAATTCTGTAATTACGACTTAATACTCGGCCTCGTTGTTAGTCATATCTGGGCACCTTATGGACTGGCGAATTAATTCGCCTCTAGGGACCTCGAGTACGAGTCCCAGTCCGGATCTAGAAGCATTGGATGCGTCGTCGGTATATAGGACCATAGGCCTTGTGTTTGAAGAGAAGCTTGAGCAGCTTCTTTCTCGACCTTAGGCATTTTCTTTGCGCTTAAGTCCGCGAGCACTTGCGGCTTTATCGATGTTTAAAGCTGATATATGATGTCGTGCTTGCTTAGCTCGATAGACCACTTGGCCAGCCTCCCCGACAATTCGGGTCTATGTAAAATGCTTCTTAAAGGAAAGGTATTAACGACAGATATGCCTTTAGTTCTCACAGAGCTTGTACGCAGTCGGGCATCCACTTAAGGCTGTTATCCTTTTTGAGTATGCCGAAAAATCTGTGACATCTATCGGACTCGATAGGGCGGCGATTTGACCAGTTAACCTTTGGACCTGCTTCTTAGTAGTCAGTTGTTCAGGTATCCCCTTGATAACTTTGATTTGGTCTGGGTTGACTTCGATCCCTCGCTGTGACACTAAGAAACCCAATAATTTTCCCGAGGCTACGCCAAATGCGCATTTCTCTAGGTTTAGTTTCATCCCATACTGTCTTAGTATATCGAAAGCTTCCCTCAAGTAGTCGATATGGTCTTCCTCCCTTACGGATTTGACCAGCATGTCATCAATATATACTCCATGGTCTTTTCGAGTTAGTCTTTGAATATTCTTGTGACCAATTTCTGATAGGTGGCTCCTGCGTTCGTCAACCCAAACAACATGACTATATAACAATATATTCCTCTGTGGGTGATGAACGTGGTTTTCTTATGGTCCTCTTCTTCCATGAGTATCTGGTTATAGCCTATGTATGTGTCCAGGAAACTCAGCAGCTCATGCTCGGCCGTTACGTCGATGAATTGGTCAATATGTGGCAACAGAATGAATCCTCCGGGCATGCTTTGTTTAAGTATGTGAAGTCTACACACATCCTCCATTTCCCGTTTTTCTTTTTGACCATCACCACATTGGCTATCTACTTGAGGTATATTTCGACTCCCTGATTGAGCCATTTTCTAATAGCTTCTCTACCTCCTCGTGGACGTCATCATTGATGGTGGGGTTGAACTTTCGTCTGACCTGCCTTACCGGGGGATAGAATGGGTTGACATTCAATTTGTGTATGGCGGTCTCCTTGGGGATGCCCGATATACCTGCATGCCTGAAGGCAAACAAATCTACATCAGTTATTAAAAATTGGCTAAATTTACATGATTCTCGGAGGTTGCAACCGATGTAGGCCTTTTTGATGGGGTCGCTGGGATCTAATTGGACAGGGTCGAGGTTCTCTATAGTCGAGTCCGCGACTTCGACCGTTTCGGGGTCCATGACGACGTCCCTGGTCTCAACTTGTGTCGACCTCAACTCTGTTGATTGTTATATTTCTTTTTCCTTATCTTTCTTTTGTTGGTTTGACATGCTATCCAAGGCGATGCGGTAGCTTTCCCGGGACGAGGGATCTTCTCCTCGTATGCTGAATATTCCCCAAGGTGTTGAGAACTTGATCACTTGGTATAGGCTGGAGGGAACGACTCTCAAGGGATGTATCTATGGTCATCCTATTATGTCATTGTATGCGGTGGCCTAGTCCATGATGTGGAATGTTTCTCCAGATTTATGTCGTCGGCGAGGACGAGGAGTGTAATTTTTCTCGATGTCCATTCAACTGCATTATTAAAATCGGTTAGTGTGATGCAGTGTGGCACTATCTTGTCCTCGAGTCTTATCTGGACGAGGACTCGGGGATGGATAATGCACATTCCACTCCCTTCATCTACCATAATACGTTTGACATCAGTATCTAAAATTCGTAATGTAATGAGGAGAGCATCGTTGTGAGGGAAAGTCAAGACATCGGCATCTGACTCGCCGAAGATGATACTTTCATTGAGTTCGTCATACCATTTGTAGGTGATCAATATTTTGAGCTTGTGGGTAGCAGTGAACTTGAAGTCGTTGATGGAGGCATCGTCGCCGCCAACAATCATATTGATGGTACGAGCTGGCGAGGGCGGCTTCGGCGGGCATTAACATTCTCGACCACTAGCGAAGGTGTTCCTTCCCTTGTCGCTCAACAGCTCTTTGAGGTGCCCTTGCTGCAATATGTTCACGACTTTTTGCCTCATGGCGATACAATCTTCTATCTTATGCCCGCGTTCTTGCTGGAATCCACAGAGGGCGTCAGACTTTCTGGTACTTGGGTCGGACCTCAGCTTTGGCGGCCACTTCACCTTCGCTCCGAGTTTCTCCAGGGCACAGACTATTTCTTTATGTGAAACACAAAAGTTGTGAGCAGATAATAGGGGGGCCATACCTCTCTTGTTCCTTTGAGTCGTTCTCGGCCTAGATGGACCCTCATCATAGTGGGAGGAAGGAGGGACGGGGGCCCTAACGTAAGGCTGATGTCATTCTCTTTTTGGTCGTGAGCTTGGGTGATCCCTTCTCATGTTATATCTTTTTCTCTCCTGGGTTCGGCTTGTATCAAGATGAGCTGTCGGGTTGGCCCGTTGAGGTCGTCATCATCTGCCCGGACTTTGGAATAATAGGCATTATGGATTTCATCCCAAGTGGTCAGAGGGTACTTCATCAACCGTCTCAGCAGCTTATTGGTCGCTCTTGAACCCTCTCTGTTCTACCCGTTCTGAAAGGCTGCGACTGCCATCCCTTAGGATACATTTGGTAAGGTCATTCTTACCCTATTAAATTGGGTGAGGAAGTCCCTTAGTCCCTCTCCTAGGGATTGCTTGATGGCGAGGATGCCGTTTACTCTTGTTTCGGCTTTCTTGGCCCTAACATGTGCCGTCACAAACTTATCGGCCATTTCTTCGAAGGTTTCTATGGAGCGGGCTTATAGCTGTGAATATCATGTTAATGCCCTCTAGTGAGGGTTTCACCAAATTTCTTCAGCAAAATGGAGGACACATGTTCCTTGGTGTAGCCGTTGCCCTTCACGGCGCTGACGTAATGAGTCACGTGATCTTTGGGGTCGGTTGTTCCGTCGTATATCCTGAGATATGGTGGCATTTTGAAGGTCTTCTGTATGGCATGTAAGGCTACTTCCTTTGCTATACGGTTTCTCTATGAACTTGCCGGCATCCCTCTTCGGCAGTAGCTTAGGGGCGCCCGGTATCTTGTCGACTCGTTCTTGGTGTTCTTTAATTTGGTCTCTCAATGTTTTGTTCTTATTGTCCATTTCTTCCTTTCTCTTCAGAACATTGACGAGGATGTCGTCACCTGCACTGTCAGTAATATTGTGAGTTATACCTGGAGTTGGAGGGTCTGGTGGATCACCCTGTTTGTCACCTTGCTGTATCGTATGGGCTCTCGTGGTCTCTGTGGTCCGGCATGGAGCTTGTTTGTTGAGCACACTTACTAATGTATCGGTCAACCACGCTTCGAGGAGCTTTTTCATGGCCGGTGGCGTCCCTTCTCCTGTGGACATGGATGCCCCTTTTCCATTTAGTTTTGTTGTGCTATAGTAGGGGAGGAGGTGACCTCTCGTTCCCGGGGGAGGCAGTGGGTGTCACATCATCGCCCGGCATTTCATAACTCTCGTTGATAACGTTCATGAGGTTGCTGGGGATATCACATGTCACCTTAGTTCTGTCTACTTGGTTACCTGCCATGTAAATTTGTGTACGTGCATAGAAGAAGAAAAACTCTGTGGTTTGTTAGGTTAGAAAATCACGTGATTTCTAGATCTAATGGAAACTAAAAGATTAGCTAAGAAATCCCATAGACGGCGCCAAACTATTTGACCCAAAATTTAGATCTGTGCTTATACAATTAGATTTAATAAAATAGAGTCAATCTTAGCCAATATTAATATCCAAAAGATATGTCAACTGATTTTGTAATAAGATAATATGTATACTATCCGAATAGCACTAAATGTTGACAACACTAATAATATTCAGTGACCCAAAAAGAAGGAGATATCATTAAATAACAATGAATAGCAATGAATGATATTTATGTAAATAAGAACGTGTGAGCCACCCGAAAAGGGTAAGATCTGTGGATATTTCTTCTGACAATGATGAATGATTGAGGAGCCTTCGAATATTCAGATTATTCTTGGATCGAGTGAAAAAGTGAGACAAGAATCTTAAGAAAAAGTTATGTATTGTATGTATGCAATAAAGCCATATTCTATAGAGAAAGTCAATGTGTTTCTTACAAGAGAATATCTTATGTCCCCTACAATTGTGTCTCTTTCTATTTACAGGGAGCATATACCTAAAAATCCTAATGGTACATGTACAAATAAAATCCACTAGAATATTCTCTTTTTATGTCTTATCCTAAAACTAGCCGTTATTTACTCTGTCTACGATGAGTGCTCGACCTCGACCTTGATCTTCGATGACTCTTCGACCTTGATCTTCAATAACTTCATCGGTTCCGCCCCCTTTTAAGAGACCACTTCGACCTTAGGCAGGCCTTTATCGATGTCGTATTGGTGACACTGACAGTCCATGGAGGCCTTCTTAATGCTAATACGGTTTAATCATATTAAAGATAATTTTTGGCCCATAAAAGTTGAAAGAGTAACTTTTTGGTATTTATCAATAGGGACGAGTATACCTTTAAACTTATGCGTTCATTCGAAGTCAGTCGCTTTGGATCGGTCTTTGTAAATGTGCTAAAAGATTCGTTAAACAAGTAGAAATAAAAGTTTTCAAACTCTATAAATCAAATACGTAGACTGTAGTAAAATGATGAATTCGAAACGATAATGTTCAGATCAGATCCGAAATCCGTCTCTTTTTATCAAAAATCCGTCGCTCCTTTTTAAATTTTGTGGCCAATTATACGCCATGAAGCAGTTAAAAAGTTGTTTTGCTATTTTAAACAGTAGCTTCGATGTGCCAGTCCAGAAATAATTGGTAATGATTTAGAAATTTGTGGTATAAACAACAATGTTTAGCTTAGGCGGCTTCTAATGGTGGGTTTTTGAATTGAGTTTTAAAGATCCATATATTGACGGTGTAAAAATAAGGTGATTTTAAAGGAAGTTGATGGAAACTTTGTTTAATAAACATTCATTAAGAAGTAACTAGCTATAATAAACTAAATTATATTGATAATGTAAGAATTCATTATACTGTCATTGCATATAATTTAAATCCTTTTGAATTTTATTGTAATATTAAACTGTTTGATTAATTCTAAAATTGCTAGGAAGGTGGAGGTACTTATTTGTCATTTAAAAAACTCATCTGTTTCATCACACCCCCAAATCACAAATTAAGAGTACGAGAGTCAATTCATTTAATTTTAATGTGAATATAAATATTAAATATTAATTTTTTTTAAAATAAAGTATACACATAAAAAGTAATATAGAAACAAATTTATTAGCTATAATTCTAATGTTAATAAATTTTTAAGAAAAATGAGCATCAGAGTAATATATTAGAGTCTCTAAACAATATCATGATTTTTTCAGATGGAGAGGAACTGTTTTTCAACAATAGTTTCAGGGGAGGCCCAAATATATTTTAAATTCTTCTTCTTCTTCTTATTATTATTATTATTATTATTATTATTATTATTATTATTATTATTATTATTATTATTATTATTATTATATACTAATAATTTATATAAATAATTAGTATAAAGAAAAGTGTTACAATATATTATTTTGTTATTTGATTGAGGTTATTTTATACCAATAAATTTATAAAATATGTTAATTTTTGCCCTCATTAATTAGTATATTTGCGTCACTCTTCAATTTTAATTTTTTTTCCTTTTTATATATATATCGATAACATAATGAATTTATTTTACAATATACTCTGAAATTGTATGAACACAAAAGTATTCATGCACCGGTTTTCTTTTAGTGTAATTCGATATTATATTAGATTATTTACAATTTATTTTAGATATTCACTAAAAAGTGTTACTTAATATAATGAAGTACAATTATCGTTTAAATTGATCAGAAGAAGTAAATATTTTTGACACCGTCAATGCTCAAAACTTAAGATATTACATTATGTACGTTTATTTCTTTTTTGTTTGTGATGATAGCCAAATCAAAATTTTCACTTTGAGTTCTGGACCTCAACATCCGATAGTCCACCACTTTAATTTTTGTGCTCTTCTTCCTTTTTCTTTTTTCTGAAATTTATTTTTTTGTCTTAAATAATTAATTTATTATTTAAAAAGTAAATTTTGTTACTAGTATAAATATTTTATAGAATAAATTTAAAGACCTCTCAGTATGATTTCGTCTTAGGCCACGAGATCCGTTGAGCCGCCCATTAATAATTTTTGTCCTTGTTTGCTCTCCCGTTAGTGGTCTTTCGAACCTACAGTCTATGCGAAATTGGGAATCACTTTTTAGACTGCTACACATTTCTAAGCGTGGATACTACGACAAGAAATTAACACGTTGAGATCCAATTAATCACATCATGTTCCTTTAACATTAGAATTAAAAGGCAGTATGGTGCATAAAGTATTTTGTATTTATACAGATTCGAAGAAGGGTCGCACCTCAAGGAGTGTGTTATCCGGGATGAAGCTAAAGCTTCGGGTGTGGCTTCGGCCGAACCCAGTACTTTTGGTCCAAACTCTATATTTGCCTTTAAAAATTCATTGAATATGTACACGTTATTAATTTAGAACCCAGTAACTTAGAAGGAATAAAATCTCGAACTCATTAGCTTCAAATTCTGGCTCCGTCACTATGTGTTGTAGACAGTCTATCCTAATGCAAACATTAATGGCTGATTCTACGGTTCGAACCGTAACCTATAGGTCACACGGAGATAACTTTATCGTTGCTCCAAGACTCCCTTCTAATAGAAGAATTATTAAAAAAAAAAAATTAAATATTTAGTCTGGTAATCGGAGGATAATGATGAGCAATTTTTCCGTTACATTTGACGAGGGAGATTTGCTTTAGTGGTAGGTCATCTCCACCACAAACTATTAGGTTGGAAATTCAAGTCATATCAACTATCAAGGTCGAGTAAGAATATTGTCGATCCTTCTGCGTAAGATGTGGGGGTAAAAAAGAAGAAAAATTTTCATTATTCATTTTATTCTTTTTTTTGGGGAGGTTGGGTCCTAAACTACTTTAACCTAAATAGTCGTTCACCCAACTGCTTAAACGTAATCCCTCCGTTTCAATTTAGATGAGATAGTTTGACTCAACACAGAATTTAACAAAAAAAAACTTTTGAAACTTGTAGTCTTAAAAGCTTAGTGAGTAATAGCTTTGTGGGGTCATGATATTTGTGTGGTTATAAAAGCTTCTTATTAGGGGTAAAATGAGTAAAATAAAGAGTTTAAAGTTGAATTATTTCCAAATTTAAAAATGTGTCATTTATTTTGAAACAGACTAAAAAGAAAAGTACATCATCTAATTTGAAACAGAGAGAATAATAAATTGTTAGTATATAATTAATATATACCGATTATAAAAAATAAATAGTAAATCTGATCGCCTGTTTGTGTAAACGGTCCCCATCGTTTTACAAGCCTTCCATCAGAGCATCAGTATTCAGGTTCGGAGGCCCATAGGCTGGTTGCATAAATCAATAAGCCCAAAACTTGACCTGATTGTCATGTCAAGCCCTCCTGCTCATGTTGTCGAGAGTTTATTATAAACCAAAATCATTTTAAAATATTATTTTCTATAGCTACCTTTTATATTTTATAGCAAAATAAGTATTTTATGGTATATACTATCATTGAGGCATGAAATACGCTATTTATGTTTTTCCTCTCGCTTAAACAGCTCGACATACCTATTTTTAAGGGATTGCCGCTACTGTATTCATGAATACATGGCGTGAATACATGTGAATACATGCGCGTACAGCTATATTCATGAATACAACAACGCAAATACATGTGAATACATGCACGTACAGCTGAACTGCCCTGATTTTAGGCACTTTTTACTGCTGTATTCATGAATACATCAGTACGAATACATGCGCGTACAACTGAAATGCCCTGATTTTAGGCGCTTTTTGTTGCTGTATTCATGAATACAGTAGCGCGAATACATGTGAATACACTACCGTAACAACTGAATAGTAGGTATAGAAAGTAATTATGTATATAGTAGCTATAGGAAGTTAATAACCGCTAAACAATAGTGGTTTCTGAAAATTCGAATTTATTTTAGCTGCGAAATTAGAAGCTTCAGAAAGTTTAGGTTTAAAAAAATGTTTTGCAAATATATAGAAAGTTATATTTTTTTAATGATTTGACAATTAGCTCTGTGAACCAAAATCAATGGGTGGATTCATTTGGACTTGTATCATGCATTAAATAGATTTGATGAAAACTTCTATATACATATAAAATCAGATTCAGTAATATATGATCAGAATAAGAGTCTTATCAATTGTACATCATACTTAAGACGTAGAATTAGACTAAACAAAAGAAAGAATTTTCCTTGATCTTGCAACCTCCACATTTACTTTTACTTTGACTTAGGCCGGTTATGATCAGGATATAGTTCCAGACTTGAAGGTGTCTGATCTAGTAGACATTTTGTCTTGAAACTTAATTTTGAATCTCCAAAGTTTAATGGTTTGTTTGCATGGTTCACATATATACTTGCTACGTGAGCATTAACATAATGTAGTGATTGCTTATATTGGTGATCATTTTCGTGTCGGGGCAGGATTTCTGCTAAAGGGTTAAAAAAGGTTAAAAAATTAAAAGAGATTGTAACAAGTGAGAAATGAACCAGCGACCTTATAAAGGTTTTGAACCCCCTTGACCACTGAGCTATGCTTTTGGGTTGTGTCAAGATGATTCAAAGTATAAAATATAAAGGTACAAATTGGATTTTGTCTTATATATACAGTGTAATTTTCAGACGAAAGAAGTTGGAGTGAACCTAAATCCGCCCATGGTTATGTCATAATCATGATAAAGAGATAGGTAGAGTTTCTATTTTCTTTATAGTTCAAAGACTTTTTGTCTGGCCACAGTTTCACCAACATATCTTTTAAGAGAACAAAGGAATGGATGAGTAGAATATGGAAGCAAAGGGGATAGATATACAAATTTTATTCAATCCTCAAGTCCCATAAAATCACAACAAATATCTTAATATTGTAAATGCAATAATATCTCTCTCAAGCACACACATTACAATCGTGCTGAATCCAACAAAAATAAAATCTCAAAATTTAAAAATATTTTGGTAAAGAAAGGACAAAAACCAGAATATGTAACTTTTCCATCCAAGCTCCTATATTGTGTTATTGAATCTCAAATTCTCCTTCATCTATTTCGAACTTCTCAGAGATTTTCCCCCAACAACTTTAGCTACTTTAACATTCTGTTGACCGCTCTTATTGACGATATTTTTAACTCGATTACTGGAACTATCGATCTTAGTATAGCCAGTAATAGGAGTTGGTCCTGATCTTAAACTTTGTGTCCAGTTAAATTTTGGCTGACGAATATTCATTTTCTGCATGTTATTCGCCACTTTAGAACTTCTCAAATTGCTAGAACTCCTACGTGCTTTTTTCTTGATTTCTTTTATTTCAATCTTTGTCCCTCCTTCCATCTTTATATTAATGTTCACTTCAGAAAGTGCTTTAGTGTTTGTACCATGTGTACCATCTGTTGCACCAATGTCATTAGCTGATTTCTTTGTGTTCCTTTCCTCTTGATGTAGGTAAAGCCTGTGCAATCTTAGTGCTAATTGGCATATTCCTTCTTTTATTTCATCCTCTAAATCCCTCTCCACATCCCTTTCGAGCTCCCCTCGAATCTTCATCTCATTTGTATTCATCTTTTCAACTAAATGCACGTAAAAAAAATTGTATCACTTATAAACTTAGATTATTTTAATAAAAATTATATCACTAATTGATAACCCCCCTCCCCCCCCCCAAAAAAAAGTAACAAATATAAAAATAAAAGAGAAAAGAAAAGGAGACAACCTTTAGTAAGGGGTGTCATATGTATGATAATGCTTCGTAAAAGTTGTCATAAGGACCATGACTAATTGATGTGTGTTAACAATAAATATATACTATAATATCATATTTTTGGAAATTAAAAAATGTATATACACAATTGGAAGATACCATTTGAAGAAAAAGTACAAAGTAAATATCAATTCGAGGCAAGAAGTAAAGAGTTCAAAAGTTCAAACCGTCATAGCTCAAGATCCAAACCTGTTTATAATCATACGAATAGTAACAATAGAGCAATATTGCTACCTAAATTTGCGCGTAAGCCCCCACGAATAAGCACTTGAGAGGAGAAAGAAAATTGATCATTCAGAAGAAGTTATATATGAAGCAGCTATTCAACGTAGATGATTTTGGGAGTGTACAAACTAATGGTCCATATGCTGAATCTGATGATGTTTTATATTACTTTGGAATGATGTAGACCTTTAGTGTTTTGATTGGCCACCAGTTGTCTAAGTTGGACTGAAGAAGACATGAAAGGGAATGTTTAAACATGAAATGACCGTTAGAGTTGGTTATTCAGTTGGATGATTCAAACTTAGGCTTCAAATATCTCAGGGTGTAATTGAAATTTAGAAGGAATTCTTTCTCTGAGGATTTGATTATACAGTTTGTGTAACATTTGTTTTTCTTACTGTGCTTGACTTAAAAGAAAAGTGTTTTGGTGTCTCCTTAAAGTAGAATCATGTTTCTTTTTGTAGTAACCTTTTTTTCACATGATGATGTGAATGTAAATATTGAAGAAATCACTGATTTGTATCTTAAGCTTAGTGCCCTATTGGTGTTGTATCCCTTTCTAAAAATACCATTCTTTCTGGACTCGTTCAAATAACACATATATACAAGAATAAATTGATAGAATAATGAAAGGAGGATGCAAAAATTTTCTGTATTTTGATTGATGAATTCATTGTTACAAGAATGCCTAGCTTTATACAAGTATATACCTAGTAAAAGAAAACTAGAAAAGAAAATAGAAAATAGAAGAATCTTATAAATTCTGTACACTTGTCATCTTTACATTAGACTAAAATTAACAAACTAACCAACTAATATTCCCAACAATCTCTAGTACGTGTGAGCTCTTCTATACACGTGAGAAAGTTCTAGAGCTGAGCTCTACTATAGACGGTCCAGATTTAATCACTTAAAGTTGCCTTTGGTTGCTGGGATGATGACACCTGTCCTCCACATCTGAGATCAAAATGTGAAGACTTTGCTATGTCCGAACATTTTCTTTTGACTGAACCTATCTGCTATTATTGTTCAACCTTTATGCCTCTTTCTTCTTCTATAAATGGTGAAATCAAGTGATTTCCAACATCCCCCTCAAGTTGGAGGGGAAAGATGACACTCCCAACATGCTGAGAATCGATCGATGAGAGGGCCCTGAAAGAGGTTTTGTGAATAGATCGGCAAGCTGAGATTGAGAGGGCACGAAAGGGAGAAAAATAAGGCCGGAGAGGAACTGTTGTCGTACAAAATGACAATCAAGTTTCACGTGTTTGGTTCTTCGTGGAAGACGGGATTACGGGCGATTTGAATTGCAGATTTGCTTTCAAAGAGAACTGGTACAGGCAAAGAGGGTTGAATGGAAAGATCTTGAAGAAGACGAGTTAACCATGTTAATTCTGTCACTACCTAGCGCATGGACCGGTATTCTGCCTCAGCAGAAGACAAATATAAAGATGCCTAGTTTTTAAATTTTCAGGAAATGGGTAAAGCTCCAAGGGCGATGTAGAAACCACTTCCAGATCGTCTGATTTCTAGGCAAAATGCCCAATCGGCATCGCAAAAAGCAACAAGATTTAGAGATGGAGATGAATTCAAAACAATGCCTTGAACTAGATCTGATTTGAGATATCTAAGAACCCTCAAGGCTGCTGTGAAGTGAGAAAGGCGGGGACTTTGCATGGATTGACTCAACTTCAAGACGACAAAGGACAGATCTGGTCGAGTGTGGGTCAAGTAGTTCAACTTGCCCACAAGTTGTCAATAAACAATGGAATTGGGAAGGAGATTTCCTGAAGCTGCATGGAGTTTAGAAGATGGTTCAAGTGGTGATAAGACAATAGAAGAATATGTGACATCAAACTCTTTCAGCAGGTCTAAGATAAATTTTCGTTGGCATACAATAATACCCTGTTTTTCTCTAAGAATCTTCATGCCTAGAAAATAGTGTAGATTGCCTAAATTCTTGACTTTGAATTCATTGTGAAGGAACTCCTTTAAGAGTGTGATTTCTGATGAATCATTGCCACTTAAACTGCCACAATGGTAGTCAAATATTCTTGCTTTTTGAAGAATAATGAGTAGTCATTAAGAGAAGAGGAATACCCTTTAAAATTGAGAGCACCAGCAAGCGAGCATACCACTGCCGTGAAGCTTGCTTTAAGCCATAGAGAGACTTTTTGAGTAAACAAACATGATTAGGAGAGGTAGGTGATAGGCCAGCTCAGAATTTCACAAAAACTTCTTCTTGTAAATCTCCATGTAAGAATGCATTACTTACATCCAACTGATAGATTGGCCATGCCTTTTTAGCTGCCACTTCCAATAGGCATCTTATGATGGTCATTTTCAACATAGGTGAAAATGTCTCATTATAGTAGATTCCTTCCTTTTGTATGTCCCCCTCACTATTAATCGTGTCTTGAGCCTCTTTATGCTACCATCTGAATTGTGTTTTACCTTGTAAACACATTTACAAGGTAATGTCTTCTTTCCTGGTGGTAAAAGAACCACTTCCTAAGTGTGGTTTTTCTGTAATGCCTCAATCTCTGAATCCATGGCCTTTTGCCATCCTGGGTGCATGGAAGCCTGAGAAAACCTAGTAGGTTTTGAGGCCTTTGAGATAGATTGCAACACATGTTGATTGTGGGGGGATAGATCTCCAAAAGAATAGGCAGTAAGAGTAGCAGGCTGTGCAAAACAAGAAGTAGTGAGGTCGGTAAGAAAAAAATTAGTGCAAATGTAGTCATTAAGATAAGTAGGCAATTTTGATTCTCTTGAGGATCTTCTAGGGGCAACAAGAGTGTTGTTTCTGGGAGAACTATTCCTAGATGAAGATGGCTGAAGAGAAGACTGAAATATGATAGGTATAGGTGAAAAAGATATGTTTGGGTAGAGGTACTAGGTTCAGGTAAGCCATGATGGTGAGGTGAATGTATAGTGTTTGGAGTTGGTGATGAAGGTACATGGGAAAAAGGTTCTGAAAAAGATGGTGTGTATATAGGGAAAATGACATCTTCTGATGGATCATTAGAAAGGATGAGGTGTGGAGATGTATAATTTGAAGCAAAAGGATATTTGTTTTCATAAAATTGCACATCCGTGAAAACTATGACCTTCCTTGTATCTATTTCCAAAATTTTGTAACCTTTTTGTCCTAGAGGATAATCTAGAAAGACACAAGCCTTTGCTCTTGGATCAAATTTACTTCTTCCATTAGATAAAATAGAGACATAGCAAAGATACCCAAAGACTCTAAGGGTACTATAGTAAGAAGACTGGTTAAACAATATAAAGTAAGGTATTTTTCCTTTAAGGACCTTAGAGAGCAACCTGTTAATCAAATGAGTTGCAGTTAGTAAATATTCACCCCAATATGCAATAGGAACCTTTGATCGATAAAGGAGAGCTCTTGCAATCTCCAATAGGTGCCTATATTTTCTTTCCACTATGTCATTCTATTAAGTGGTAGCAACACAAGAAGTTTGATGAAGTATCCCTTAAGAAATCAAGAAGGCAGACTTTTGTTTGCCCTTACCAAGTTCAAAAACATTATTTGTCCTTAGTTTTTATACTTTAACACCAAACTGTCTCTCAACCTTTGTGAGAAAATTCGTTAATGCATCAAATGCATTACTCTTGGTACTCAATAAGAAGGTCCATGTACCTCTGTTGTAGGCATCCACTATTATTAAAAAATATTTAAAACCATTATATGTAGGAACTTTGTAAGGTCCCCTTGTATTCACATGAATTAACTCAAATACTTTCTTTGATTTGATTTGACTTAATGAAAAAAGAATTTTTTAGTTTGCCTAGATTTAGGACAAATATCACAGAAACATTGAGAAATAGGAGGAAAAGAGATAAAACTAAAATGTTTCATTGATGAAAAAGGCAAATGGCCCAATCTAAAGTGCCATAAATTTACATTAAAAGTAGCATTTGCAGAAAAAGGAAAAAGAACTTAAACTTGACTAGGAACATTCTAATTTGAAATTGGAACCACATATGCTTCATAATTATCTCTAAGATTGACTTCATTAGGATCCAACAAGTATAATCCTTCTTTGTCTTCACAAAAAAATCGACCCCTCTTCATTAAAGAGGCTTGCAACATATAGTGATCAGAAGAGAATGCACTAAAATCGTGAAGAAAACCTATTAACAGATAGTAAATTATATCTGAAAGTAGGGACATGAAGTGCATTTTCTAAAATATAATCAGGAAGAATAGAGACTCTACCTATGTGAGTGACTGTTACGAAAAAAAAAATAGGAAGATTTATATATAATGGAGCAGGAAGAAGCGTTAGAGAAAGAAAATCATTTGAGTCAAAATACATATGTTCTGAAACACCTGAATCTATAATCCATGTATTTGAACTAAAAACCGAAAAACATGTTCCAGAATATTTGATAAAAGTATCATCCACTGCATTAGCATTAATCTCCGAATTTAAGCTACCGTGTCCTCAATTTTGACCTGTTTTTATCAATTGAACCAGTTGTGAAAACTGATCTTTGGAAAGATGTTGGTTCGGTGCCTCAGTGCAGTTGTTTGTGTTATCATTTCCATGTTTCCCTAAGAATGCTACATTGCTTCTGACTGTGCCTTGTCTTATTTTTCCATTAGTGAATTTAAAATCTTCTTGAAATCCTATTATTCTGTAGCAATCTGCCACTGTATGGCTTGTCTTTTTGCAATATGTGCATGTAACATTGGGGTTAAACTTTATTTTCTTTCCTTTGACAAATTGTGGCTTCTGAGGTGGATTACCAAGCCTTTGGAATCCATTCCCATATTTTTGGTTTTGACCTATGAATTTCTGTTTTCCATTCCTTTGTGAAAAACTTGCTTGATTTGCAAAACCTTTGTGAATGTTGGTCAGACTTCCTACCATGAAGGATGAAGTCTCAACAGAAATGAGAGGGTTAGCATATACCTCTCTTTGGTTTTCATCCTGCAAAATCAATGAATAGGCTTGATCAATGCTAGGCAGGGAACTCATTATGATTATATTTCCCCTAGCTTGACCATGTGCCTCATTTAACCCCATGAGAAACTATATGAGTCTCTCATATTCTTGTGATTTCTCCTATATTTTCTTTCCTTCACAGACACAAGTGCAAGTGCACTTGATGTTGGAGTTGAGTGAATCTAGTTCATCCCAGAGTCGCTTGAGTTTTGTGAAATAAGTTGCAATGTCATTTGTTCCTTGAGTTAAACCTGCTAATTCCTTTTGCAGGTGGTACAATTTTACACCGTTAGATTATCCAAATCTGTGCTCCAAACTGGTCTAGAGATTCCTTGCATATTTGGAGTAAATCACACTATCTCATACGTGCTTAGACAAATAATTCAGGAGCCAAGATGTAACCATCTCATTGTATCTACTCCAAGGTTGAAAATCTTTGAAGGTAGAAGCAGGAGTTGGGCAGTTTCCATTGATGAAGTCCAACTTGTTCTTTGCTAAAAGGGCTATGAGCACATAACTCTTCCAACCTTGATGTCACGATCCAAAATCCACTATGGGCCGTGATGGTGCCCAACATCGCCGTTAGGTAAGCCAATACCTAATTATTCATTTTATCATTTTTAAAATCATAAGTCTTTTTTGGATAATGAGGTTAGTGTACTAAAATAAATCGTAGTTACGTATAGTTTCGTTAAAATAATAAGTGCAAGTGAATCAGTGTAAAACAGTCCATAACAAATTCTAGAACACCCCCAAAAATCGGTGTCACAAGTGCATGAGCATTTACTAATTAGTACAAAATAATAATACATCTGTCTGGAATGTAAATAATACAGGATAAAAGAAAAAGTACAATGGAGACTCTATGGACTGCGATACATGGCCTGGAATGCAGCTCACATAAAGTCTCCTCAACAACTGTGCTTACGCACCAAGTTGATCACCAAATGAACCTGTCAGATTCTGCACATTTAGTGCAAAAGTACAGCATGAGTACGTAAATCAACGCGTACTCAGTAAGTATCTAACCTAATCCCGGAGAAGTAGTGACGAGGGGTCGACATCGACACTTACTAGAGGTCCAACAAAGCAATATAATAAAACAATAAGCAGATGTGAAGCACACAAGCATAATAGGGTAAATGTGTAAGTTATCTAATCTTCTAAATAATTTCTTTTGAAGTTTGAATTTCTCAGCCTTGTATTCTACCTTATCAACTCAGATGTATCAAGTACCAGTAACACACAGATAAGAAGTACAATGTAAAATGTCGGGCATCAGTGGAAGGATAATCTCGTGAATGTTCGGACTACCAACGATATAACGCACGATTATGCCGAGTTCGTTCGGCCCGATCCAGAATAATGTCTACACTGTCGATGATCGAGCGGCACGAATCATAGATGCATCTATTATACTGCCGAGGCATTTGGCCTGCTCCACAAGAAAGGAAGAAAACTACCGAATTACGAGACACGTGCTTACAATACAGTGCATGAGCACAAAGTGAGTATAATCTTTACCGTTTCTCAATTAACTAGCCAACAACTCAAGGTGATAAGGCTTGGACTAGTATACATATATTTATTTCTAAATCAATTTCAATTATAACTTCAGGTAATTTAGCCAGCAGAGTGAGTTCAAATAATTCAAATATTTCATGATAAGGTCCTAAGTCTACCCGGACATAAACATACTTTAGCTACGTACGTACTCTCGTCACCTCGCGCGTACATAGCACCCACAACTAGTATCACATAGCAATTACATCACCTAGGGGGTAGTTTCCCCCTCACAAAGTTAGACAGGAGACTTATCTTGCTCCGAAGTTTCAAAACCGATTCCAGCACCTCTCTAACTATTCAATTCAAGCCAAACGATCCGAAACTAGTCAAATAATGTGCAACTAGGTCAAAATATACTCCAACGCTTATAATTAATCAATTCATAACAATCCCCAAGTTCGCTTTAAAAGTCAATACAGTCAACCCTCGGGTCCACATGCCCGGATTCCGAATTTTTTCGAAGATAAAATTTACTCATAACACCACGAACTCAAATATATAATTTATTCCAAATTTTATGTCCAATTTCGTGGTCAAAATTCAAAAATACCAAATTTTAGGTTTCTTTCAAAATCTCACAATTTTTATAAATTTTCATGTTTAAATCCTTGTATAATCCATGTATTTAGCTAATAATATGTGGGAATTACTTACCTTGTATTAGATGTTGAAAATCTCCCTTTGAAGAGCTCCAATAATCGCCCAAGTCATGTGAGAAGTGGAAGAAATGAACAAAAACCCGTAATAAAATAAGTATGCACAACAACTTCCTTCTTCGCGATCGTGTAAAATGCCTTGCGATCGCGAAGGCCAAATGCCACTGCCCCAAAAACTCCTCTTCGCGTTCTCGTCACCTACGCCACATTTGCGAAGCCCTCTGACCCCTGCCCTTCGCGTTCGCGGTCCACGAGCCACGTTCATGAAGGCTTAACTGCTCCAGGCCAGCTCCCCTTTCCTTCTATGCGTTCGCGGCCACCCTGCCGCGTTTGCATATGTTACCTCAGCTTCCCTTTGCGTTTATAACGGCTCTTGCCTGCGAGCTCGATACTGGCTCGAACTCGTTATTGGGTCGAGCCCTCGGCTTTGGCTTGAGTTCGACCTTAGGGATGTAGCGCATTTCCGACCACCCTCACGTTGCCTTGCGGATCGATTTGGTCATGGGCTCGATAATAGCATCGAGCCGATTCCTCGATTAGTCTTTGAAACTCGAGGCTCGTTTGTACTGTCTTCGGAACTCATCCCAAAATCCCACTCCGGTTGCTTATCATTCGAACTCGATCGAACGTAAGAAGGCTGAAATCTATTTCGACCGTATACAAATCTCCTTATTGTGAAAGATATCTCTTAATGTCGCATTACTCGATTTTCTGCTTGAGTATATAAGGTGTGCTTTGATAATATTTTAACTTAAAAAGTAATTTTAAAAAAGCTCTTCAAGTTTTGAAGAAACAATTTTACCTCTTTTATAATTCAGTAGGGACAGGAAAACCCTGCTCAACTTGAAATCAGGGGCAATAGAGGAAAGTTCCACGGGCAAAGTGTGAAAGTGAAAAGTTTCCCTTCTGAAACAGGAAGAAAGTTCATAATTGCATATGTGAAGAAAACTATCTTGAAAAGTTTGTGACAAAGTGCCTTTTAATGGAAGAAATATGCTAAAACTCTTTCATAAATTAATACTAAAAAGTTTTAGCTTTTGCTTTAGATTTTCTAGAAAGAAATTGCTCATCCACAGAAAGTTGTAACTCTTTTACTTTAAAATAATGTCCATCTAAAGTTTTGATTGACCCGATCCTTGGAAGTACTACAATATTATACCTAAGAAATTATTCTACCGAATATAAAAAAAAGGTGCTAGGTTTAGTACCCATCACACGAGAAAGGCCTTTATTATTCTGGGAAAAATGATTGTCACTATGAAAATAATAGCAATTTATTTTTTGTATATATATATATATATATACATTTTGTATGTTATATACAAATTTTATATACTTTTTCGGCTACCAAATATAAATAGTTTCTGACACGGACTAAAAATGATAGTAATACACCTTTATTCTGTGGTCAACAACCTGCTTCAATCGTTTAAGTTTTTCATGTTCATAAGTGGAGTGCATCAGTTCAATTGAGCACCAATTTTTCGATTTAAATGCTTCTACATCTGAAGCAAGGGACTGAAAAAAATTAAATAATACCCTGATAATCTATATTATAAACGATAAGTGTTCGCCCTTGATCCATCCGATCATTTATACACTGTAGCCCAAGAAAATGTTAATTGTTATACACTATTATTAGTGTGTAGAAGTAAACTCATTAAAAGTAGGAGAATGGGGGCTTTGGAATAAAAGGACGAACCTAACAAAAGATGAGATTGGAATCTCAGGTTTTTGTGATTCCATATGTGACAAAAGGGAACTATTTGAGTCAGCCACGATTCATTATTTTTCAAAATTCACATAGTGCAATAATGCAAACTCCAATGACATGAAATGTCAAACACTATTTTGTGTGAGACAATTAAGAGAATGTTGTACCCGTAAATTTTTTATTATTTTTGGTAGGAATTATCTTTTTTTAAATTTTAGAAATTTAATGATTAATTATTTTAAAATCCAAACACCATAACTAATTGTTTAACTGTTTAAATTGTCATCTCCTTTTTTTTTTCTTGAAAATCCAGCCAATAATATTTATGAAGATTGCTCATGTTTGCTAAAATTTCATCCTTAATTTATCTAGAAAAGTAGTACTCTCCTATTATTTCCCAATCTTAAGAAACTTTAGGAATTAAAAAAAACTTTTCAAGTAAAAGAATATTTAAATATATAACAATGCTCTCTTTATATTGGAAACAATTGTCAAAAAGTGCAAGAATAATATTTGAAAGAAAAAAATAAATATTATATCTAAAATAATGAAATATGTTTGAACTTTTATTGGTAGAACATACATAGATTCTTTACCTCAAAACTATCCTAGATTCTTTACCTCAAAACTAATGTTGTCCGGCACTTCATCCTCTCTTGTAGGATTAAAATAGGACGCATGAAGAATGATACCGAAGACACGTGAAACTGAATTAGATGCAACTAATCTTGATTATAGATTTAAAAAAAAATACTCAAACAAAAATCAAACAATGAAGATAAATTTATATAAATACATCGTAAAAGAATAGAGTTGAGGGAGAGAAAAAAAGGTCCAAATGGAAATTTCAATAGTGGAAGTCCCTTGATGAAGGAAGCAAAATCTGCTATATTACGTACTCTTAGTTTAATAAGGAAGAATTTAATATATAAAATTTAGTTGATTTCGAAATTTTAGATATTAGGAAAATAATTAAATGATTATGTCTAAATATTAAAAAAAAGGACTATTTTATCCTATGTGAAATATATTTTTAAAGGATAAAATAGGCGAATGGCATTTCGTTAAGCGTATTCGTGCTTTTAATATAGTATAGATTGGATAAGAAAGTGATGATACAACCAATTATTTAAAGTAAATAAAGAATGGATGTACTTCATAGTTTTATTAAATATACATCCCATGAGATAATCCCGAAATATTTTTAGACATTTTTAAGGAAAATTTTATATAAAGTCTTAAAAGTATATACTAAAGTTATTTATTTATAATATATTGGTTTGGTTCAGTTTTTCTTTTTACTCAATACCAAACCTAATCGGGTTTTATAGTAGGTTTAGTTTGACTTTTCGGTTTCGGACGATTTTTCGGTTCGGTTTGAACACCCTAGTTTGCGGTATTGTCCCCTCATGTTTCTCATCAAAATAAAATTAAGTTGACGAATGCAAAAATTAGAAAAGAAAATTGAGTATATAAAATTGTTGGATATGTTCTTTTATGTTGTAATAGAAAAACTTTAAATAATAAAAGTTTAATTTTATGACTTAAATACGTTTTTTTCCAATGATAATTCTAGTTAAAGATATAGAAATGAAGTTTTGTCCTATTGTACTAATGAAAAGTTAATGCTGGTACGTTGAGCAATACCATTGATATTTCGAATATAATATAAAATTTAGCTTTCGAATTAGCCACATATTGATAATAGTGTTATACTCTCAACTAATACATAATATAACTTATATGAGGATTCATCTATTATTTTATATGAGATGTATAAAAAGGATTAAGAATATACATAATAACAACATATAATTTTTGTTTATTATTAACCTTATAACATTCCACATAATATTTTTTAGTGTATAACAATTCTTACACTAATATTACTGTTTAATAGACTAATAGTAGAACAATACCTAAAGCATAATCTTTACCTAACTAGTCCATGAAAATAACGGACTCTTTTGTCCTTAATGTAAAGTTTAGAGGTCTCATGAGCAATATTTGAAAGTTGAGGAATCTTTCTCCATCAACTGAAAATTAGAGTAGTAAAGTACCACTATATACCTTTTAGACCCCGTTTGGACATAAGAATTTTCTCTAACTTTTTTCGTTTTTTTTTTTTTTTTTTTAAAATTAGTGTTTGGCCATAAAATTTTTAATTTTCTCTTGAAAGTGAATTTTAAAAAATTTCAAAAAGCTATTTTTCAAAATTTTTACTATCACTCACAAAACTTTAAAAACAACCCAAAATTATATTCATGTTCAAACACAACTCTAATTTTCAAATAACATTTTCACTTAATTTTTTTTTATTTTATTTTTTTTTGAAATTTTACAATTCTTATGTCGAAACGCCCACTAATCTACTTATTAAAGATTCACTTTGGACAGACTGTTGAAAAAACTAAAACCCATAAAGCAAACAATAAAAAGGTCAAAGCCCCAAAAAACAAATCAAAAAAGTGATCATTGCTTGCTCTTATTCGCAGGCTGGCTACTAAATAATTCTCTACTGTTTTTGTTTTTCTCTTCTCTCTTTCTCCGTCACTCTCCGATCTCTGTATCTTCCACCTATATATATATATATATATATATATATATATATATATATATAGACACACGCAGTTGTCACACACACACACAAACAGAGTTTCACATGGAGTCGCTTTCGCCGGCGATCGGACAGAAAGCGATTCTACGGTATACGACTACTCACAGCGATCACGATCTCTTTTTAAGTTCCGTTAGGTTAAGAACTGTACGGAATCCGAGCAGAGTTAGCCGGAGATTGAGAATTCGAGTGCAAGCTAAAAACGGAGCCTCCGAAAATGCTACCGGCGGCGGCATCGATTTTAGTGATCCTAATTGGAAGTTGAAGTATCAGAGAGAATTTGAGGCTCGTTTTAATATTCCTCATATTACTGATGTATTTCCTGACGCCGTTGAGTATCCTTCCACTTTTTGTCTTAAAATGAGGTATAATTTTGTAAAGAACATTTTTTTTTTGTTTGAATTTTATTGTATTTTTCTTGTTTTATGTGAAAAAATTTCTGGTTGAATTGGAAGTAGCATGAAACGTTTAGAGTTATTATTGAAAAGTTATAGGTACTATTAGGAATTTAAATTTGATATAATGTGACATTCTTTCTCTTAAGGTAGTCTGTTGCAAAAAGAATGACAACTTTTTATATGTAGAAACAATTAAACCTTAATTTTCCATTTTACCGATCATCTATAGTCATACAAATGTATAGATTTTAGACTACAAGTATCAAAGTCTTTTTTATTCCTTTAAACTTCGATTTGGTCAAACACCGCCACATAAATTGTGATGGAGGGGTACTACTTTTTTTGTGTGGATATTACATGAACTTTAATATTTTAATTTGACCAGCTGCAGCAAGATTTTTTGGAAAGAAAGGAAGAGATGCCGTTATTCAATTGGGAAAGAAAATAGTAAATCGAAATTTGGTTTGATAAAGAAAATATCATATCAAGGTTTATACTTTTAAAAAAATTAATGATTTTGGATTCTTGAAAGTTATGAAAGTTATATGTAACTGTACTGGTGTCAAACTCTTTGCAACCTCCTAGTATAGAACGAGTATCATATGAATTGAATAGATGAGTATTCAGTTCAAATTTGATTATTCTGCTGTGCTGTAGACTTGTAGTATTAGTTACCTTTCTCTATGTAGCTCTAGTGTTGCAACATTCAGTAGGCTATATCTGGCTTTATCACTTATCCAAATTTTAGTATTGCAAGTTTTTCTTGCATTTGTTGTAATGCACTTGGCCAGGTGGTCTGGTAAATAAATGGAAAGAGATACATTTGCTTAATAATAATGAAGATTTCGGGCAGAAAATTTGCTTAAGGACTAATTTTACTAACTTTAGTGCATCATTCCTGTTACAGGACTCCAGTATCTGAGGAGTTTGCAGAAGGTTACCCTTCAGATGAAAAATGGCATGGTTACATTAATAATAATGACAGAGTACTGCTTAAAGTAAGTCCCTACTTATTTTGCATAGATTTTCACCAATCGAATTCAGTTTACCCATACCATTTACTTATGGGTGTAGGTTACCTACCCTTAAGTTAGTGAATGTAACATTGGTTATCACTCCCTTATGTTTTCCGGTAATGGACTTTAGGTCAAAAACCATGTAATCTAAATTTAAAGTTGATAATTGTGTGGTATATCTACTTCTCAGCACTGATCTCCAGCTACTTGGTTATTGTCTTTAATTCAAATGTGGAAAAGCTCTGGCTCGTATTGATGTAGTTTTCCACATGGTACAGAGAACAGATATAATCTTCTAGTAATTTGCTCTGGTACTATGATTCCTTGTTCTCCCTTGACATAGATGGATAAATGAAATGGTCAGGCACTAATATCTATCTTAGTAGCTGCTATTTACCTCTTCCTACAGTTGAGGATGACTGTTTTTACTTATTTGATGCTCTTCTATATCAAGTGTTCTATAGTGATTTCTTACTTGACCTGGCAAATACACCTGCATGTCTCATGTGGATCATTTTGATGGAAAGTAGGTAGGCAGTTCAAAAAGCTAAACACTCCAGTTTTTAAGTCACAAGTATCTTATTTTATTCCGTTAATAAGAGCTAGAAGTACATTCCTTGCTGAAGATGATACTATCTCCCACACACAAAAAAAGGCAGCCCGATGCACAGAAGATGATACTATCTCAGTGTTCCAAAATAGATAAGCCTCCTGCATCTCGAGGATCAATTTAGATTAATTCGTCTATTTTGATAATTGAGATACTACTTGATAAAAACTAAAGTTGCAACCTTTCCCATACAAAATGGTTAAAATATATATTTGAATATGTTAGTCAAAAGTTGGTTCGACTCCCGGGAAGTGTAATAGGACTAATCTTTCAAATGGGAAAAGTAGTTGAGACAGTGTCGTAAATAGCGAGCGCTACAGCGCTAATAGCGTGTAGCGACGCGAGGCGAGACAGCATCGCTATTTTGGTCTGTTGCGTTGCGAGGAAGAAAAGGCGAGCGCCTCTGCATGTGTAGCGAGAGGTGCTGCGAGGCGTCGCTTTTTGAATAAAACGGAAGAAAAGGCAGCATTAATATTAAAACACAAAATTAGGGCTTGGGTTTCACTTTTCTCCTTCAGCGACGAGCAGCGACCTTCTTCTTCTCCTTCAGCGACCTTCGATCTTCTTCTTCTTCTTCTTCCATCATCAGCCATCATCACCAGGTATGTTACTTTCTTTTCTTTTCTTCTTCTTCTCCTTTTTTCTTCTACTTTCTTCTTCCTCTATTTCAGCAGCGACTTCTTCTTCTTTTTTCTTTTTCTTCTTCTTTCTTCTTTCTTCAATCATTCAATGATCAGCTCTTTCTTCTTTCTTTCTTCATTTTTCTTCTTCTTTCTTTGCTGATTTCCAGAGGCAGTAGCCTTTTTTTTGCTCTGTTTTTCTTCTTCTTTCTTTGCTGTTAGTTTCTTCTTCTTTCTTTGCTGTTTTCCAGAGGCAGTAGCCTTTTTTTTTTGCTCTGTTTTTCTTCTTATTAATATATTATTGTTATTGAGTTTTAGTTATATGTATATAATATTTTATGTTTTTGTATAAATTGTCGCTTCACATCAAAAAGGCGAGCGCTTCGCTGCGCGCCTCTCGCCTCAGTGAAGCGGGCCCTCGTCGCTATTTGTCGCCGCACGCTATCCAAAACACTGAGTTGAGAAGTAAGCTATTTGTTTTTATTGTCTGCTGATGAAGAATTAAATGGTTGTTGTTTCTTGTTTTTTTGGTTCCATTTCCTCCAAGTCCACTCATATTATTTAATTCTAGTCGACTCCAATTAAACAATTTTCATTTCAGGTAATTAATTATTCGTCCCCAACATCTGCTGGTGCTGAGTGCATTGATTCCAATTGTTCATGGGTAGAGCAATGGTAAACTTCTTTAGAATTTTCTACATTAAAGAGTTACATGGATACAATTATATACCTGTTGAGGAAATGATACAAACTTAATTTTTTACTATTATCGTTTTAATCACTCTCACCCTCTTCTACTCAGGCATAAGTCTTCCATAGTGCAATGGCATGCCTATAGATTGAAAAAATGGTTCTGGATTACTAAATTATCTTTCTCCATCTATGAGCTCCTGCTCCCAATTGTCACAAATTGAAGTCCTCCATCAATGTTGACTTTTCCACCTTCCAAACAGTTCAACACCCAAATTGGCACTATCCATTTCCTTGCCATCTTCTAACTTCGAGATTTCCTTTCTCATAGTTTATAGAAATGAAACTAGATAGTTGAGACATGAGATGCTAAAAGAGTTCTTCAAATGAAATAATAGAAAAAAAGGGTTCTTCCAAATGATATGTAAACCTCTAATAACTAAATATTACTACGAGATATATATATGTTGCATGCCGAGGAACAAATCCGTGAGGTTTGTTGGGCCAAAGCGGATAATGCATGCCATGGGCTTGGGTTGTGGCATTTAAATCCGATAATTTTTTGCCAAGCATCATTCTTGTTTTAAAACTGGTAAGACTTTAACATATACCATGATTTTTGGCACCAATTATTTTCAGGGTTCACCGTGCTGGTCCTCGAGAGAAAATATATTTCAAGCCAGAAGAGGTGAAAGCAGCAATTGTAACTTGTGGTGGACTTTGCCCTGGGCTTAATGATGTTATTCGACAGGTATTAGCATTTTATTATTGTTTGGTTTTGGTTCTTTGATTTCTCAGGGATGTAGTTGATTGCTGCTGCACTTATGTTGTTCTTCATCCTCTCTTTGTTTTCATTGGACGTAGATAGTTATCACCCTTGAGATATATGGAGTGAAGAAAATTGTGGGAATTCCTTTTGGATATCGTGGGTTTTCAGAAAAAGATTTAGCCGAAATGCCAGTAAGTTACTTTAACTCTTCTTCACTGCCCAAATGCTCCTTAAAATTTAAGTGCTGTTATTCGGGATTAAGTGCAAAAGCGTAACTTTAATCTCCAAACCGTCATTACTGATGAGGTGTTATTCTCCGCTCGATAAATTTCTCTTTAATGAGATTAGGCGTTTTACTGATTTTGTCGCCTGCTTTGTTCTTAGTTATCCAGGAAAGTGGTGCAAAATATCCATCTTTCCGGGGGAAGCTTGCTGGGAGTATCACGTGGAGGACCTAAAGTTAGTGACATTGTGGACAGCATCCAGGTGCTTAACTGATTTTCTCTTATACAAAAAACATATAGTTTGCTTGAATTGTTGCTTTAGAGATGAATTTGCTAGGGTTTATCTAAGATTCACTTCTTTTACTATTGTCAGGAAAGAGGAATCAACATGCTCTTTGTGCTGGGTGGAAATGGCACACATGCTGGTGCAAATGCAATCCATGACGAGGTTGCTATGCGTGGCCTCTATATTCATATAGGGTGCTCATTTAGACCAATATGCATGTCAATTAATATTCTCTGATTATTTGAAGTTTGATCAGTATAGTGTGTAATTGGAGACTGTAGAGAGAAGTGAATATTTCGAGAATAAGTGATTCTCTCTAGTGTCCTTATTAGAAAAGTAGAGTGAATGGTCCCTCTTCCATAGAATTGTTTTTAAAGTCCTTCTTACATAGAAACTTATGCCTCAAATTTAAAGTTTTTTCCTTGAAATTAAAGAGAGAAATTGTTTCAGATGACCAAGGATATGTAATAATTGAATAGTTTCTCCCTATGTCCTTGCTTATTGAATGGTTAATAACATTAGGTCCACTTACTATTGTTAGAAACTCTAATTTGATTTTGTCTACTGGATGTACAGTGCCGTAAAAGACGTATGAAGGTGGCTGTAGTTGGTGTGCCAAAAACTATAGACAACGATATTATGCTTATGGATAAGACATTTGGTTTTGATACTGCTGTTGAAGAAGCGCAGAGAGCCATTAATTCTGCTTACATTGAGGTTACTACGTTATGATCTACTATACTTTCATGCATCCCTTACTTCCATGATAGGATGAACCTTCTACTTTTATTAAATGACCTTCACCTGGCCCCATCTTGTCCTATGCTTTTTTCCCTTCAATTTGTCGGACCTCCTCTAACCTAATTCAATTGACAAATCTCTTTTTGAGAAGGAATTCCAATGATCTGATCAAGTTCTCTTCTATGAATGTCTCAGTGAAGTTACATTTTCTTGATTTTCTACAAGTTCAAGACATAGTCATCATGTGTTGCCAAATCTTGCAAGAACTACTTTGTTTGACAGAATCCTCCGTCTTTTTAGTTTTGGGAAATTCCTAGTGATCAGTGTCTATTTTTTCCCCAGATTTGTGGATTTCGAGTTTGTTTTCTCAAGTAATTGAATTTTGCATCTAAACATCTTCCTAAGTTATCTCATGTTAAGGACTGATTCCAAGAAGAAAAGTGCTCATTTACTTTTTCCTCAATTACAGTTATGCATCTTATTTCTTCCATGTAATCTGCTTGAGATGAAGTTTCTTTTTTGCTCTTTTGCAGGCACATAGTGCGTACCGTGGTATTGGAATTGTGAAGTTGATGGGCCGTAGTAGTGGGTTTATAGCTATGCAAGCATCCCTAGCTAGTGGACAAATAGACATATGCTTGATTCCAGAGGTTTGTAGTTTGCCTTATATCTATTGGATATTGTGCAATGCTTTTCTTGAGTTTCTCAGTAAGATCATATCTTATTTCATATCTCAGGTGCCTTTTAATCTGCATGGCCCACACGGTGTACTGAGGCATCTAAAATATCTGCTCGAGACTAAGGGATCAGCTGTGGTTTGTGCAGCAGAGGGAGCTGGGCAGGTTAGTTCCATCATAATCATGCTTGTGCTGCATTTGGATGTAACATCAAACGAGTTTTTTTTAACTGAAAAAGTCCCTTAGGCTTGGGATATGTTTATTTTTATCTCTATTATATTACGATGAGCACATATGGTCCTTTAAGCTTTCTAAACATGAGACTTTTGGTCCAACTAACAGAAACTGAAAGCAATCTCTGTAAAACTAGCGAAACTTGCACGTGCAAAGCATCACAACTATAGTCAAAGCGCGTCACAACAGTAAATTGCGCATCAATATTACTTCAATCACTGCTTCCCTTTTTTCCTTAACTTCTGCCTACCATCTTGACACTCTCCACAATCTGTGTGTTATAGTTACGGACTCCAAAGCTTCATCTAATCTTCTGGAAAAAGACCTCAGTATGGTTGTCCTTTTACTATGATCACGCACTCTCTAGTGCAATCCATTTGTTTTGGAGGAATCCATTTGCATTTTCTTCACTTGAATGAAAAATGCTGAGGTTTAGCAAACTTAAACGGATCTTTTGTGCTCAAGGTAACAAAATAGGGACAAATATTGACCTACCGCCTAACCTAAGGGACTATTTTAGTTAAGAACTCAATATTAAGTAGTACTCCCTCCGTTCCAATTTATGTGAATCTGTTTGACTGGGCATGGAGTTTAAGAAAAAATGAAGACTTTTAGAATTTGTGGTTCTAAACAATTCAAAAAGGGCCCCAGAGTATTTGTGTGGTTATAAAAGCTTTTCATTAAGGGTAAAATTGTAAATTTAAGCAAAATTGTTTCCAAATTTAGAAAGGGGTCATTCTTTTTGGAACGGACCAAAAAGTAAATAGGTTCACATAAATTGGAACGGAGGTAGTAGTTATTATCGTTGCCCATAAATTTCATCCCCTTTGCTTTTTTATTTATATTAGATAGTTTTTTTTTGGTTAACTTTTCTTTCAGTTCAATGTTTGTCACTATACTAGACAAAGCTCAAAGGTCACTTAGATTTTTACAGTTTTTGGTTACTTAATCGTAATGCAAACTATAGTAATAAAAACAGATGGATCAATTTCTGATTTTTTATAACACTTAACTGCATCTGGCCCAACCTTCATTGCAGGATTTCCTCGAGAAAACCAATGCAAAAGATGCATCTGGAAATGCTGTACTTGGAGACATTGGTGTTTATTTGCAACAAGAGGTTAGTGGCTGGCCAGCTTTACCATTGGGGGATTTTTGCTAGATACCCCTTAGCTATTCACATGCATGTTGGCCTATACATCCTTTGTCATTCTGAGGATTTCATTCTTTATTCGTCTTCTTCATTAAAGAAGTTCAAGTTACTTCACCAAATCACTTGTAAGTTCTACTTGGCATCTTTGTCCAATATGAGCACAAGCCATGTGGGGCTCTATCTAACATAGCTTTGGTAATCTTCCAATTTTTTTTTCTTCGTGCATCTGTTCCTAAAGGCCGTCTTTCAGATGAATCAATTTTAGTGGAGTTCTAAAAGAGCCCTTTGCTGGATTTAACTCATAGTGTTACAATTTCTTACGTGATCTCATGTATTGCACATAAGAATCTTGAAACTTTTGTTCTGGAATTTCTAAAAGAGAAATTCTTACCTGAATATCATTTTATATGAGATTGACCAGTAATTGCATATTAAACTGCTATGAGTGGTGTCCTAGCTTCTTTCAATTGAAATGTGGTCATTGTCAGTCATTTTTTACCTGCTATCTCCTAATATCTAATTTGTGGTCATCATCACTTTATCTTTTTAACTCTGCCTACATGAGCTTTGCAATGCATAACTAGTCCCAAGCATACAGGAGGAACATTGTGGTTTGTGGTAGGTTGACCGCTAGTGTAAAAATAGTTCTAATATCATTATAAATCCACTGAATGCTATCTAGAATAGTGAGCTAATAAATACAGAGCTTCCGTATAACCGATCCCCAAACTAATTTGCAAGGTGTAGTTGATTGATTGATTGATCAATCACTTCATCTTTTTTATCCTTAAAGCACCGTACCTGTCAGTAGAAATTTCCATGCACATGAAGGCTCATGGCTCCCTTTGTTATCCTTCTTTATCAAGTTATGAGAAATTCATGATAATCTGCCTGCTCTCTGACAGATTAAAAAGTACTTCAAGGAGATGGGAGAGACATCCGATGTGAAATACATTGATCCTACTTACATGATCCGTGCATGCCGTGCTAATGCTTCAGATGGAATTCTGTGCACGGTACTTGGACAAAATGCTGTAAGTCTCTCATGCCTCACTTAATGATTAATTCAACTTCCCCTTCCCGACTTATATGTTTTGTGATTGAGACATTATTCAACCATTTATTAATTCAACATATGCACTTTTTGTTTTGACAGGTTCACGGTGCATTTGCTGGATATAGTGGTATCACAGTGGGTATATGCAATACTCATTATGTCTACTTTCCAATTCCAGAAGTCATCTCTAAACCCAGGGTTGTGGATCCTAACAGCCGCATGTGGCATCGTTGCTTGACATCCACAGGCCAGCCAGATTTTCTTTAATCAAGAGACAATTTATACTTCAGAAATCTATTGCAGTGTAAAATAGAGAAGCAGGGAGCCAAATTGAGAAGCTTTAGAGCTTTGCCGGTTCCATTTATTTAAGAAATAACACGGAAAATAGGATTCCCCCATTTTTTGCTAGGCATACATAATTTGATGCCAGTTCAGAAGGGCATATTGATAAATGAAGCTTTGTCAGAGACTAGGAGTAGCATTTTCACTTGTTCCTCACATTCTGTAAAGCTTCTCTTATGGTTAAAGAAATTCAATCTTAACCTAGCCCTTATGTACTATTTGGACTTACTCCTGGACCAATTAAGGTATACCATAAGTTATCGTCATTCAGTTGGACTTAGATTCATTCATATGTAAGTCAGAACTTCAATGGGACTGTTTTAATAATATATGACATGAGCAAATTCAAATGTGTATGATGTCCATTCAAAAATATAATGGCCTCTGAATGTGATTGTTATATCTTTAAATATTGAAGAAATATCATGTGAGTCTACCTGTTATAAACTAGCGATGAGTTTATTATTTTTTGCCAAGTATTTGTTACACCCAAAGATTATCTTAAGTTTAGATTGGTCTTTGAATATTGATTGAAGTTCTAGTAGCATGCAGATTATTTGGGGTTTTTAGTGCATGCAGATTATGCTGCATCCGCTTGTAGCAGTGGTAGGAGAATAGCAGAATGAACTTATAACCATTAAGGAGATTAAGAATGGTCAAACGCCAGTATTTGTTTAGTGACAATGACTAAGGTAGGTAATTATCATTGCTTTCGTTGAACAACTTTTCCATAAAAAAGTATTAACTGTTAAATTACCAAAGGATGTCAAAGACCTAGTGAAATAAAAAGTTCTCATAATTAACAATAGGTTCTATAGCATATTCTGTCTTCAAATATAGGGGTGTACATAGGTCGGGTTGGTTCGGATTTTTCAATTATCAAACCAAAACAATAGTGTCGAGTTTTTAAATTTATAAATCAAATCAAACCAACAAAGTCGGATTTTTCAATCTCGGGTTTTCTCAGGTTTTTTGGGTTTTTTTCCGGTAAAGTCTTCATAGCATAAAATATGTAACTTGTGCTCCAAATATTTCTTTAAGTCCTTATAAAATACAACTATATAATGTGTTTTCCAAGAAACTAACACAATAATATGAGATAAGTTATAGCATTATACTAAAATATTCAATAACATTGATAAAATAATAAAATTACATAAGACAAATATTGCTAATTAATAAGCCATAATGAAAATTAACATTATCTAAAAATACTATATAGGTCATGCTAAAATAAGTATAGCTAATAAGTACGAATATTAATTACATAACTAAGCACTAAAGAAAAAGATAAACTAAGTTATACATTTTCATTATAAACTAATGTAAAACTAAAATAATTATCCAACACTATCGTCATTCCTAGTATTGAATTGAATTTCTTTTGTTAGCATTAGTATTGATTTAACTTTGTTTGAGTTATTACATTTTTAGGGGCAGAGCGACCGGGCCAGACGAAATTCTGGTGGAATTTTGGAAGTGTGTGGGGAGAGCAGGTTTGAAGTGGTTGACTAGGTTGTTTAATATTATTTTTAAGGGGAAGAAGATGCCGGATGAGTGGAGGTGGAGTACGGTGGTTCCATTGTATAAGAACAAAGGTAATATCCAGAGTTGTAACAATTATAGGGGTATCAAATTACTGAGTCATACCATAAAAATATGGGAGAGGGTGGTTGAAGCGAGGGTGAGGATGACAGTGTCTGTATCCGACAACCAGTTCGGGTTCATGCCGGGTCGTTCGACTACAGAAGCTATACACCTTGTTAGAAGGTTGGTGGAACTATACAGAGAGAGGAAGAAGGATCTGCACATGGTGTTTATTGACCTAGAGAAAGCGTATGATAAGGTTCCTAGAGAAATTCTCTGGAGATGCCTGGGGGAAAAAGGTATGTCGGTTCCATACATTATGGCGATTAAGGACATGTATGATGGGGCTAAGGCTCGGGTTAGGACAGTAGGAGGCGACTCTAAGCATTTTCCGGTTGTAATGGTGTTACACCAAAGTTCTGCGCTCAGTCCGTTCTTATTCGCACTGGTGATGGACGCGTTAACACACCATATTCAAGGGGATGTGCCATGGTGCATGCTATTCGCCAATGATATAGTTCTGATTGATGAGTCGCGAGCCGGTGTTAACGAGAGACTGGAGGTTTGGAGACAGGCTCTTGAGTCTAAGGGTTTCAAGCTGAGCAGGACGAAGATGGAATACCTGGAGTGTAAGTTCAGCGCTGAGCCAGGGGAAGAGGGCGTGGATGTGAGGCTTGATTCGCAGGTCATCCCGAGTAGAGGCAGCTTCAAGTACCTTGGTTCGGTTATCCAGGGGGGAGGGGAGATCGACGAGGATGTCACACACCGTATTGGGGTAGGATGGATGAAGTGGAGGTTAGCATCTGGAGTCCTGTGTGACAAGAGAGTGCCACCGATACTCAAAGGTAAGTTTTATAAAGCGGTGGTTAGACCGGCCATGATGTATGGGGCTGAGTGTTGGCCCGTTAAGAACTCACATATCCAGAAGATGAAAGTAGCAGAAATGAGGATGTTACGGTGGATGTGCGGGCACACTAGGATAGATAAGATTAGGAATGATGATATCCGGGAGAAGGTGCATGTGGCTCCCATTGATGACAAGATGCGGGAAGCGAGGCTTAGATGGTTCGGACATGTTCAGAGGAGAAGCCCAGATGCTTCGGTACGGAGGTATGAGCAGCTGGTTGTGGAAGGCACGAGAAGAGGTAGAGGGCAACCTAAGAAGTATTGGGGATAGGTGATCAGGCAGGATATGACGAGGCTCCAGATTTTCGAGGACATGTCACTTGATAGGAAGATGTGGAGGTCGAGCATTAGGGTTGTAGGTTAGAAGGTAGTTGAGTCGTGCCTTACTTCGTACCATTGTGGGACTAGCCATGTAGGGTTTTTGTCTAAGATAGCTAGTGACAATGTTGTGGCTTACTATTTCGCTTTTCAGTGCATGTCCTATTTACTAGCTATCGCTTTTGCTTTGCATCTTTCTTCTAGATTTCATGGTGTTCCTATTTTTCTTATGATTGTTGTGGTGATACTAATATTTACTAATATTGTCTCCCTTTGCTTTGCATCTTTCTTCTGGATTTCATGGTGTTCCTATTTATCCTATGATTGTTGTTGTGATACTAATATTGTTTTTTTTTTTTTGTCATTTTGTCTTTTTATTTTTTTGAGCCGAGGGTCTTTCGGAAATAGCCTCTCTACTCCTTCGGGGTAGGGGTAAGGTCTGCGTACACACTACCCTCCCCAGACCCCATTAGTAGAATTTTACTGGGTCGTTGCTGTTGTTGTTGTTGAGTTACTACATTTATGGGCAATAGAATTTGTTTACTATTCAAGAATGTTAAGTCTAAACTTGAAATAATACGTTAAAAGATAAAATTGTGAAAAAGTTTAAGAAATATTTATAAATTACATTACAATACATATTTATATGTATAAAATATTTTTAAAAATTATATAAATGTACCATCGGGTTTGTTTGGTTTCGGTTTGAATTTTTTTAGTTAAAACCAAACCAAACCAATTATGGTCGGGTTTTATTTTCCAATACCAAACCAAATCAAACCAAACCATATCGATTTTTTTTTCGGTTTGACTCGAATTATCATTTTGGTGCGATTTATCGGTTTTCTTTGTACACCCCTACCCAAATACATAGGAATCGACAAAGAAATCAGCTTTAAAACGGGATATTCATATGACCATGCTTAGCTGCTAGTTGCTCGGGCAAAACTGTCCAAATTTTCCTCTTTTGGTTTTCATGTGGATTGTGACTAAAAATATATTTTCAGATCTTTTAAATTCAGAGATTAGGAAACAGAATTCACACGTGGCTTTCGGAAAAGATTAATGGTTGAGTTAATAGTTAATACTCCTCTGTAGCTAAAATTGTGATATGAATCAAAAAAAGCTTCGTCGCCTGAGAGATTCGAACTCTCGCGGGGAAACCCCATGTACTTAGCAGGCACACGCCTTAACCACTCGGCCAAAGCGACTTATTGATTTGTGCTGTAAGGCTAATAATATTATTCCTTCTCAATAATCCGGACAACAAGAACTATTACTCTATTTAAACTATTAAAAGTAGAAAGTTCTTGAAGTTCTAGTTACAATTAAATCTCTGAAAAGCTAAACACTTTCTGGAAAAAAAGTATACAACATAAAACACATACTATTATCAACTACTCTCTTCGGTCAACTTTAATCGATTTTTTTGTCTCTTTTTACACATATTAAGTAATTCACCTTTTAGCATTAATTAACAATGAGATTGATCATATTAACCTTAATTTGCTAATTGAAAATATAACAAACTACTCATAGGCTCTTTACTCCAAAGACAACTTTGGAAAGAAGAAGTTAATTCCTTCTTGATATCTGAAAAAATCAAATATTCTGCACCATAATAAAAGGCCAATGGACCGGAGTGAGTAGTAGGTATCTCTTACTCCATTTAAAGTCCAAATACATTTTATAAAGTTAAAGGGATTGTACATATATAGTTTACTTTTTGTTTTGTTTTAAATTTTTATTTCCGTCTCTTGTTAATTTCCATCTCTCTATAAGTTTAGATTGACATCATTTTTCGGAAAAATAAAGAAAGAAACTTTGCTTTAGAATAGTAGAGGAACTAGACGGAAAAAATTAATAGCAACAGTGAACTACATCAAATGCTGTTTCACAATAAAAACATAACACTCAGACAAATTTCACAATCAGCTCAAATAACATTGGAAATTAAACGAAAAGAAACAATAGACCAAACAAGGGTAAAATTAAGAAGTAGTACTAGTAATATATTTAGTGGAGCTGCACGATTAGTTGGATGGAGGAGGTGAAAGTGTAGGAATGGTAGGAAGTGAAGGCATGTTGGGAAGAGGAATATTGGTAGGCATTGGTGGTAGAGTCATCTTTGGTACAGAGGGCAATGTAGGCAGAGATGGCAATGTTGGAAAAGATGCAACACTTGGCAATGGTGGCAATGTGGCTGCTGTTGGCAAATTTGGGATTGTAGGCAATTGTGGCATTGTTGGCTGAGGCAATGATGGGATTGTAGGCATGTTTGGAAGTTGCAGTAGGCCGCGAGTAGCATGTGTTGTAGTGATGCTTGATAAGGACAATAATGCTATGATCAAGAAAAGGATTGAGCAGTTGCAACTGGAAGCACCCATTGTTTATTTTGCTCAAGATTGATGCTTTCTTTTCCAAGGAAGTTAAGTTGTGTTTTGAGTTGATTTGAGTTTGATCATTAGTACTAAAGGGTATATATAGGGGAAGTTATTGGGGGACTGACGATTTGGTGAGATGTTGTACTACTTTTAAGTCAAGAAGTTTTCTGAAAGTAGTTATGCGTAGATGAAATTTAGATCAACGATATTTGGTGGACATTTGATACAACACTAGTTGGTAAAATCTTTTCTATAGTTTTAAACTAATATTCTATATTGGTTGGGAAGGGACCCTTGTCGTATTGGTCACACGGGTTTGAGCTGCGGAAACAACCTCTTGTAAAAATGTAAGGTAAGACTGTGTACAACGGACCCTTATGATCCGGACTTTCCCGGACCCCACGCGTAACAGGAGGTTAGTGAACCGGGCTGCCCTTTTATTCTCTATTGGTTGGCACCATTGATAGGATGGTAATCTTGCAACTGCGTTCATACACAGAGAACATTTTAAGGAATTCATATTTTTTCCTCTTGAGTAGCATGACTAACAAAACCACGAAATAATAATAATAATAATAAAAAAAGACAGCAGAATGAAATGTTAATTAACTGGTTTACTGTTTCTCATTTTCCTATAGTTTCTCCTATAGTACAGTTTATTGACAATTGATCCTTGCGATTTTGTTCAACTACCTAGGACATGTTTGCTTGCCTAATAATGGTCAAATAACTAATCAGCTCAACAATACTTTGAAGCCTAACACATTTCAATGTGTAATTTGTCCTCTGATCCGAAGAAACAACATGCTTGTTACGGATCGCTAAAAAAATAATACGTAGTACTATTGATCTCATTAAAAGAATTATTCCTATTAGATTAAGCAAATGTTTGGGTTCTTTACCTTTTCGGAAGTAGTAAAAATTGAAACTGAAGGCGAATATATCATATTTGAACATTTACTTATATAACAACTTCAATAACTATGCCTCAATCCCAAACAAGTTGGGGTCAACGATATATAATGAATCCTCACTTATCTTTTAGCTCAACTCATTCATTATCATTACTAAAATTAAATAAAATTAGAAGTAAAAAATCAAATAAATATATATAAGTAGTAGTAGTAAAATAATAATAATAATACAAAGGCTACTGCATAATAAATGTATAACACTCAAGAGAGCATAACTGATACGATACATATCGTTAAGAATCACTCAAAAGATAAAAACAACAACAACAGAGAAAAAGGGAAGGAAAAAAAAAAATCAAACGGCAGAGACCATAGGATAAGACAGGAAAATGTTGGAAGCTGCAAAATCAGTTGGATGGAGGAGTTGCAAGTGTAATGTAACGACCCGACCGATCGTTTTGCTGTCTAGATCCTCGTCCCCTAAATAAGACTTTCCGTATGTACTTTTACTTTTTTATGACTTGCGGGGATGGTTAGTCCGGAATTTGGAAAAGTTCGGGTTGAAATCGGAACACTTGGTTCCTTAGTTGGCTTTTAAAAAGGCCAACTTTGACTTTGGTCAATATTTTGAGTAAACGACCTCGGAACCGGGATTTGACGGTTTCAATAGTTTCGTATAATAATTTTGGATTTCGACGTATGTTCAGACCGTTTGGATGACCCGAGAGCGTTTCGACGCATAATATTGATAGTTGGCACCTTGAAGGTTTTAAAGTTCTTTAAATTTGGTTTGAAGTAGATTTTGGTATTATCGAGGTCCGTTTGGGATTCCGAGCATGGTAATAGTTCTGTATGGTGATTTGAGACTTGCACGCAAAATTTGTTGTCATTCCGAGTAGTTTAAGTATGTTTCAGCGCGTTCGAAGTAAGTTGGAAGAACTTGATGTTCATAAGTTGATTTAATTTGGTTTGGGGTATGATTCTTAGTTGTGATATTATTTTATGCATTCCGAGGGTTCGAGTTGAAAGCTTCATCTAGGAATAAGGGTGGATTGACATGGTGAAATAAGGGTGAATTATGATGCTGATATTGACATATGGTGGGATCAGGTTGCGCGCCACAACATATATATATATATATATATATATATATATATATATATATATATATATATATATATATATATATATATATATTATCTACAGTTGTTGATATCGTTACAGTGAAATAAGGGAGGATTTTGTTTTGTCTGGTGGGATCAGGTTGCGCTCTGCAACAACCTATATGTTTTTATTTCTTGAGCTGTGTTGGTTTTTCCGGCATTTTTATCTGAATTATTAAAGATTGATAATTCTGGACGACACTATTTTATTGTTGAGGCTGTGGTTATTATTTTCAGTTGGCTGTTTAATTCTGTTCAGTATTCCCTTTTTTGTCATTATTATATACTGCATTCAGGTTGTAGTGTAGGTGGCCCGCCTTAGCCTGAGCACTACTTTGCTGAGGTTAGGCTCGACACTTAAAATACTCTTAATATTTAACGAACTTAATATAAAATAAAAGTTGAATAGCTATCGATGAAATTAACCTATGAATTAAGGTCTTATTTGAACTTTCTGACGTAGATGCATGTCCCAAGTGGTTGACCAAAAATTAATGGCATTGCCCTCATTTTAGCGTGAACGCCAGGTTTTATTTTTATTTAAAAAACTTTGCTATGTTTGTCTGATTTCATTAGCTTCCACCTAATCTAATTTATTGCACTCTCAAAAGCTTGCACAATATTAACTGCAAGAATTGACTTTGCAGCAAAGTTTTGATTAAATTGGGTTATGATCCTTATTTTTACTTAACCATTTTAATCCGATCGTTTTTGACCTGATCAGTCTATTTAAAACCTATAATTTTTGTTCACAACAGGAGCTTATTATGAACAGAGTGGACGCAAATACGACGTTAATAAGTAGAGACACAAACGATAATAAGTTGAAAGCCTACATCTCACATCAACCTCAAAACATACTGATCAGACAATCAGTACATAACACTCAAGAAAAGTACAAATGATACGATACATAATCGTAAAAATCACTCAAAAGACTGAAATGAAAAGGAAAAAGAAAAAGAAAAAGAAAAGAAAGACGATGGAAAAGGGAAATTAATTAAGACAATTAAAATGTCAAAGCCACAAGCTTAGTTGGATGGAGGAGGTGAAAGCGTAGGGATGGTAGGAAGTGAAGGCATGTTGGGAAGAGGAATATTGGTAGGCATTGGTGGTAGAGTCATCTTTGGTATAGAGGGCAATGTAGGCAGAGAAGGCAATGTTGGCAAAGATGCAACACTTGGCAATGGTGGCAATGTGGCTGCTGTTGGCAAGTTTGGAATTTTAGGCAACTGCGGCATTGTTGGCTGAGGCAATGACGGTATTGTTGGCAAGTTTGGAAGTTGGAGTAGGCCGCGAGCAGCATGTGTTGTAGTGATGCTTGATAAGGAAAATAATGCTATGATCAAGAAAAGGATTGAATAGTTGCTAGAAGAAGCCATTGTGTTAATTTGATATACTGTTTTGTTTCAAGGAAATGAAGTTAATAATAGAAGTTGGAAGTTGTGTTTAATTTGAGTGTGTTTGATCATTTGCTAAAGGGGTATAAATAGGGAAAAGTTGTTGAAAAAGCTAGCAGGATTGTATGTGATTTTTGGCTGTGGAAACATGAGAACTCTCTATTGTTAGTTCACCTGCCTAAATGTTGATTTGAGGATGCACAAATTTTTTAAGTCAATAATATTTTGGAAGTAGTTATACATAGATGAAGTACGGATCAGCCATATTTAATATAAAATGGCACAAAGTATTTTTTTATTCATATACAAAATATTATATACTATATTGGTTTGAATATTTTTAAAAGTTTTAAAGGAGAACAAAACCACTGTTCAGAAAGAGGGTGAATTACTTAAGATAGGAACAGAGAAGAGTGAGCTAAATAATTATGATGAAGAGAGTTATATTCACATGCAGTGATGATAAACCATTTTTCTTGGGCAGTTAAGACTTGATATTTCATGAAAGCATATGTAGCAAAGTCAATTAAGATATAAAAGATGATTTCATCAATTAGTGTCGAACTAATTGTTCACCAAATATGATTTATTCCAAACTTCATCTATGCATAACTGCTTTAAGAAAATTTCTTGACTTAATTAAAATTAGTGCATCTGCCCTCAAACCAAACATTTGTGAAGGTGAGCTAACAATATATGGAGTGTAGTACCCATGCTTCTACACCCAACATCTTATCCAATCCTTGTAGTCCCTCAAAAACTTCCCCTATTATATATACATACCCTTTAGTTATGATCAAACTCAACTCAACTCAACTCAAAACACAACTTAATTATCTCCTTGTAAAACAAAGCAACCTCGCAAATTATATAACAATGGCTGCTTCCAACAATTGCTCAATCCTCTTCTTGATCATCGCATTATTGTCCTTATCAAGCATCACCACAACCCGTGCTGCTCGCACCCTACTGCAACTTCCAAACTTGCCCACAATCCAACCATTGCCTCAGCCAACAATGCCAAAATTGCCCACAATTCCAAACTTGCCAACAGCAGCTACATTGCCACCATTGCCAAGTGTCGGATCTTTGCCAACTCTTCCAACTACTACACCTAATTTACCATCTTTGCCTACTTTGCCCTCTATCGTCCCAAAGATGACTCTGCCACCAATGCCCGCTAATATTCCTCTTCCCAAAATGCCCTCACTTCCTACCATTCCTACACTTGCAACTCCTCCATCCAACTGATCATCTTGCGGATTCTAATATTTTACCTGTTTTATCCTATATGGTGTCTACCATTTGATGTTCTTTTTCCTTTTTCCTTTTGTTGTTTTAATCTTTTGAGTGATTCTTAACGATATTGTATGGTATCATTTATACTCTCCGAGTATTATACATTCATTGCTGAGTAACCTTTGTATTAATGCCATGCAGTTATCTAGTATTGATTTATGTGCAGTTCTCGAATCTCCTGTATATGTGACTGATAATTAAACTCCGCAAAAAACTATACTTTGACAAGTTCATTTTCAGTAGAACAGTGGCCATACCAATAATGCACTTTTGAAGTTACACTCAGAAACTGAAAGAGATAATACAAAATAACACACTACTAAATCCTGTAACAGAGACACCAGGACAGGCAGTGCACTACTTCAATATCAGCCTGAATAAATTTACAACGACAACAACCCATGAAACATATCCCACCAGTGGGGTCTCGGAAGGTAGTGTGTACGCAGACTTTACCCCTACCCCGGAGGAGTAGAGAGACTATCTATAGACTCTCGGCTCAAGAATACGAAAAGAGACAAATAGATCAGTAACAGCAACAGGAGCCAGACAGATAATACTAGCATCGTTAGGACTAGAAAATAGGTGAAAAAACAATAACAAAAACCAGTAATAATGACGCGGTACTATAAAAACGGAAAAATAGCCTGAATAAATTTAGAAATCATAAATTCTGATGCAATGGACAATGGTTTATGACTATTAATGAGCGACACGTATATAAATAGAACTCTTGTAAATACATGAAAATCAACCAATTACCATAGCAACAAATCAATGCAAATTATCTTCGTTTCAATCAAATACTTGGAATCTTTCTTACACTGCATTCATTTATTAACTTTCTTACAGCGTATGTGATTGTTGTTATAAGGATGCTTTCAAGAAGTAAACCGTTCTTGTTCAACATTTTTGGAATGTACTATGCTAGAAATTCCAAATAAGACCATGACCAGTATAAAAGTAATTAATCAGCTTTAACTCTGCCTCTACATATTATATTGAAAAGCAGTATATTTTCATTAGTTTACATTCCTCCAAAGTGAAGTTTGAATATATAGATTTTCTAATATAATAATCGATCCATGTGAAAAAAGAATATGCATAGCCCTATGAGCTTGCGTACATTACATGTCCCAAGTCAAAATAAAGGAGGAGGATTATGATAGACTAACTGCCATAAAGCTAGTCAATTCTTAATGACTCCTCCTAATATAGATATCGTTGAGACTACTCAAATTTGTACTAATTGTTGTTGATAAATAGGAGTAAATCACCCCCTAAACGAACCCCTTGGATTGTTTAAAGAAAGGAATTAAAGTGGGGAGATTACAGGAGCAGGATACCAATATCGAGCAAATGTGATATATTTACGTTCATTAATTCTAGTAACAATACCTTCTAAGGGATGACTAGTTCATGATGTTGAACAACAAAGTTTGATTTTGAAAAAACACCATCATTATGGGAATGTATATGCAGTAGAAAAAGTACGTCAATCCATTGAAATATGGTATGCTACCAGGGGCGGACGTCCTACATTGGTTCAAGGAGTTCAACTGAACCTGATTCGTAAATATTTTTTACTATTTGTGTGCGAAAATTATTTTTTGAATAAAAAAATTGCTATAAAAAGAAAGTAGTTGAACTCATTTAACCAAGGTTGTGCCGGTCGGATGGTTCAAGTGGGGTCAACTTCTGCAATTGGTCGCGTGTTCGAACCAAAACTTCAGCATTATTTGGGTTTTTTTCACTTTTTCAAGCTCGTTATCACTTCTTCTTCTTAGTCTTCTTTTTTTGTTAATTTTAGTTTAGTCTCTTTCCATAGTTAAGGAACTTTCTTTATGAAATTATTAATTTAGCTTAGCTCTTTTCTATTTTTGTTTTGGTAACAGTTAGTGCAAGTTAAAGTAAAATTAATAAATAAAGTCTAGTATTATAAATATAGATCAAACTTATGTTTGTTACAGTAAAATTTATAAAAATTTCTGAAGTTTAATAACTTGTCAAATTGTAAGGGTAAATAGATCAGTTGTTATATACATAGGCAAATTTTCTTTAAGGTTTTGTTAGAACCAAAATAAAGAGCACTAGGTAAACTATGTTTATTTGTTAATTCAATATCTCTTTTACTGTCGATTATTTTTAAGGTTTGAACCCGCTTGTATAAAAATTTGGATCCGCCACTGTATGCTGCAAGTAAATATTTGCGACAATAAATGAACCCTAATTTTTACTTCTTCCTGATAGGTAAAGAACAGAGAGATTTGCTTAATCTAGCAGGACGAATACCCATGAGTTTAATATTACTAGATTTAGCTTCCTAACAAGCACATTAATTCTTCTAAGGTCAACATTACACGTGGAAAAGTTTTAGACTTCACAATATTGTTGAGCTGATTAGTCATTTGACCATCATTAGGCAAGCAAACATTTCCATGATTTCATCAATTGGTATTGTATAAATTGTCAACCAAATATGGTTGATCCAAATTTCATCTATACATAACTACTTTTTCAGAAAACTTCTTGACTTGAAAGCTGGTGCATTTTTCTCAAACCAACATTTGAGAAGGTTAACTAACAATAGAATTTTAGAATTAGAGCATATGCAACATCTCACCAAATCCTCATAGACCCTCAAGATCTTTCCCTATATATACCCTTTAGAGATGATCAAACAAAACACAACTGAATTTGCTTGGAACACAAAGCAATCTAGCAAACTAAGTCAAAACACACATACTCCTATTGACAATGGCTGTTTCCAACAATTGCTCAATCCTCTTCTTGATCATAGCATTATTGTCCTTATCAAGCATCACTACAACACATGCTGCTCGCGGCCTACTTCAACTTCCGAACTTGCCTACAATCCCATCATTGCCTCAGCCAACAATGCCACAATTGCCTACAATCCCAAATTTGCCAACAGCAGCCACATTGCCACCATTGCCAAGTGCTGCATCTTTGCCAACACTTCCAACAACTACACCTAATTTACCATCTTTGCCTACATTGCCTTCTGTACCAAAGATGACTCTACCACCAATGCCTGCCAATAGTCCTCTTCCCAGAATGCCGTCACTTCCTACCATTCCTACACTTGCAACTCCTCCATCAAACTGATCTTGCGGCTTCCAACATTTTCCAGTCCTAACCTATGGTCTCTGCCGTTTATTTTTATTTTTTTTTTCCTTTTTCTTTGTTGTTGTTTTTATCTTTTGAGTGATTCTTAACGATATGTATCGTATCAATTATGCCGTCTTGAGTGTGTTTACCCAAAAAATCGGATAACAATTGAATTTATACGTGGTTATAAGGATACGTGATCTAATTTGATACAAAGCGAGAAATCAGATTTAATATGAAAGAATAAGTAGAAAAATAAATACAAATCATGCAGATTGAACAACTTAAGCCTCCCAAGGTTAATTTCCTTCGAATTTAAATGTGATATTATTGAAGCCAGAACTTATACATATAATAAACTGCAGACCTCTGAATCCACTATCTTAAATCATGCATTTATCACTGATAGGAAGGCAAGGATTTCTAATACTCCATTTCAATTTATGTCTTATGTCTTATTTTTCTTTTTAGTCTATTTCGAGAAAATACCATATTTTTATATTTAGTAAGTTTTCAACGTAAACATTCTCATATTACATTTAATAATACTCTCTTATATTGTTATACACCATTTTCTCCTGACCTATAGGTCACAAGTTTGAACCGTTGAAGCAACTATCAATGCTTGCATTAGCTATGGTAGGTTGTCTATATTAAACCCCTTAGGAAGCGGCTCTTCCACGAATCTTGCATGAATGCGGGATGTCTTGTACACCGAGCTGCCCTTATATATATATATATATATATATATATATATATATATATATATATATATATATATATAAATTAAAATTACAAGATTCAGCAATCTTCGTTATATTCTTATACTTTATACTTAGTCAAACTAAGACACATAAAATGAAACTAGACAGTATACATACCATAAGTGGTGATGGTTTTGTGTAAGAAAGGCATGACAATAGGCCAAATGTCGTGGGAGAAATCAATAGGCTTAGACAAAGCTTCTTTACCCATCTTCATCATCTCATTCATAAATTAAATCTTCCAAATTTTTCTCCAAAAAGTCGAAAAATCAACCCCGGGCCCGCTTGGTCAAAATTCCAGGTTCGGACCAAAATCCTTTTACCCATTCACCCCCGAGCTGGAATATGTAATTAGTTTTGGAATCCGACCTCAAATTGGGGTCTAAATCCTCAAATTTTCAAAATCCCTAGTTTCTACCCTAACCCCTAATTCTACCATGAAAACTCTAGATTTTAGGTTGATAATTCACAAAATGTAAAGTTCTAAAGTTCCACCAAAGCTTGCAAAATAGAGCTTTTGAAACATCATGTAGTGATCTAAACCCTACCCCCCCCCCCCCCATACATATGGTTGACATAAGGTGTCCCAAGATGTCCAATGTCTACTCTTACCACCTACTGAATTACTCCAAAAGAAATGAGCAAACAGTTTATGACGCTTATTAATAACAAATGGAGGAGGATTCACAGCTGACAACAAATGTATTGACATACTCTGAAGGACATGTGATATCAAGATTGCCCTTCCACCTATAGAGAGAAATTTACCGTTCCATGATTGCAACTTGTCAAGCACCTTTTTGATAAGCCCATGATAATAATCCATTCATCTTCTAGCACAAAATATGGGGAAACCTAGATAAGTAAAAGGAAACTCTTGCGTGCTTATTCATGTAATCCTTGATAGCTAGCTAGTTGTGTACAATTGCGCATCTTGATAAATATAAAAGAGAATTCCATGCCAAAAGGTTTCGGAGTGTTGGGACCAGTACATAGTTTGTTGACTTGAAGGCTCCTTTATTAGCAGGATCGACTAATATCTGCTGCTGTAGTTTTCCAGTGTTCTGTTGCTGGAGCTTACAGGCCTTCGTTTTGGATTCATTGGATTAATCTGCTTAGCATTTCTGTTTCTGCCAGTTGCACGGGGTTCAGTTCTTCTTCGAGCTATAGATATTCCTTTTGAACTTGCCACTAGATATGTTTGGCTGGGACATCTTACTATGGCTCTTTTTAGCCTTCATGGCCTGTTCTATGTGATTGGCTGGGCAATGCGAGGCCATCTTTTGGAGGAAGTGAGTTCTAAAACTGAAAATTATTTCCTTAGCCCATAGAGATCCCTTGTATTAAGTTGTAATTCAAATATTAAAGGGGCTTCATCACATGTAATCCATCTTTGTGAGTATTGTTGGTAAAGAAATTGAAGACTTGGACTTTGTCACTGTGTTTAATGCATCTCATTCAGTGGAAAAGCGTAGGAGTAGCCAATGTTCCAGGAGTTATCAGCCTAGCAGCTAGTTTATTAATGTGGGTGACTTCACTTCCTGGAGTAAGGAGACAAAACTTTGAACTGTTCTTCTATACACACCAATTATATGTGGTGTTCGTGGTGTTCCTGGCCTTGCATGTTGGTGACTTTATCTTCATGATAGCTGGTGCTGGGATCTTTCTTTTCATGCTTGATCGGTTCCTTAGATTCTTCCAGTCATGAAAGACTGTTGACATACTTTCAGCCACATGCTTTCCTTGTGGAATCGTTGAACTTTTTCTTTCAAAACCTTTGAGTAAATATAAATCTCATCAACTAATTTTATTTCCACTGCATTTTTCAATGATTCTAATATTGCTTCTCTTATAATGTATATTTACGTTACAACGCCCTTGGCTGGATATTTTTACAAGTACCCGAGTTGTCCTGGCTGCAGTGGCACCCTTTCAGTGTCTCCTCTAGTCCTCTTGATGGGAAACATCATCTTGCGATTCTCATAAAGGTTCTTGGAGATTGGACTAAAAAACTGAAGGGACACATCTTGAATCTTTCGATTGAACAATCTGAGATGGAGCCCATTTTACAGCATAATAGGAAGATAACAGCGTCTGTTGAAGGTCCTTATGGGAATGAATCCCCATACCACTTAATGTATGTACATACTCAGCCATATCTGTTGAGTATACAATTTTCTTTTATTAAAGCTATCAAGTCATTGACTAATTAATTGGCTTGATCATGCTTCTCCTCTCAGGTAATTGAAAGAAAATGGTTTAGAATCACTTACCAATAATTTGGGGAAGAAAATGACTCTTGAAAATCGCCTCTACCCGTTTGGTTCTTGAAAAATGTTGAAGAAATGGCTTAAACCCGTGTTTGGAGTCTGTTTTAAGTCACTGGACATGCCTTCATCGCGTTCGCGAGAGGCCTGTCGCGGTCGCGATGCACAGCGGCCTAAGGCCTTCGCGTTCACGAGTCTTTCTACGCGTTCGCGTAAGGCAGCTCCCCCCAAGCCTTCATGTTCGCGACCCAGTGGACGTGTTCGCGTAGAAGAACATGACCCCCCCCCCCCCTCCCCGAGGTCCCTTAAACTATCGCGTTCGCGTGAGACAGATCGCGTTCGTGAAGGGTACCACCCCCAACGCTTCGCGTTCGCGAAGAAGAAAATTCCCCTACCCCCATTTTACCTTTCGCGTTCGTGACACTACCTACGCGAACGCGAAGAAGGGCACACCAGAACAGCTGCTGCAGCAAAAATCTCAAATTTTCTAAGTGCAAATCACCCTGTAGCCTATCCGAAACACACCCGAGCCCTCGGGGCTCCAAACCAAATATACACATAAGTCTAAAAATATCATACGGACCTGCTCGCACGATCAAATCGCCAAAATAATACCTAGAACTACGAATTTAGCACCAAATCAAATGAAATTCTCAAGAACACTTTAAAATTTCTATTTTCTCAACTGGACGTCTGAATCACGTCAAATCAACTCCGTTTCTCACCAAATTTCACCGACAAGTCTTAAATATCATAATGAACTTGTACCGGGCTCCAAAACCAAAATACGGACCTGATACTAACAATGCAAAATATCAATCAATTCTTAAAAATAAATAATTTCCAAACTTTTAATTTTCATCAAAAATTTATAACTCAAGCTAGGGACCTCTGAATTCGATTCCGTGCATACGCCCAGGTCCCATAATTCGATACGGACCTACCAGAACTGTCAAAATACGGATCCGGGCCTATTTACCAAAAATGTTGATCGAAATCAACTAAAATCAACTTTTAAGGCAAAAAATTCTTATTTTCATTAGTTTTCAATATAAAAACTTTCCGGAAACCTGCCCAGACTGCGCACACAAATCGAAGAGGGTAAAAATAAGATTTTAAGGCTTAACAACGCAGATTCGAATTCTAAAGTATAAGATGACCTTTTGGGTCATCACAGAAAAAATAGCCCAAATTTGCGGAGTTTAATTATCTTCATATATTTTCTTTATTCCTTTTAGCGGAGGAGCCAAATGGGTGCAAGGGTTCAATTGAATCCTCTTTGGCCGAAAATTATATTATGTAAATAAAATAAAAATAAATTTACTTGTTTATACGTAAGTTGTTGAATTCCCTTAGCATAGAAAATTTTATTTTTGAATCCCCTTGTTTCAATTCTTGGCTGTATGTAGCATGTTTAAGTTATTAGTCCCTTTTTAGTACTATCATATATGATCACTCTTTTTCGGTAAATTCATGAAATGCCACATTGCGGAACAACAATAAATGTTTGGGAAGCTTTATATTCGCTCTATTTGAACTTCCTCTACTCTCGATTGCTTTCAGTTAAAAATGGAAATGATAAAGCTTATTAAATTCATTATATTATATTAAGTAGGATTCTCAAAATAACTTAATTCTCCCCTATGTATATCTATGATCAAATTTCTTCGAAAAATGCAAATAGATTGATCTTTGCTTATCATGAAAATATACCGGATAACTACACAAAAGTCAATCACATTAATAAAAGACACTTACTACTGAGCCAATAAATGCATTACACTCAGAGAGTATAAATTATCCGATACATAATTAAGAATCACTCAAAAAGTTTAAAACGGCAAATAAAGAAAAATCAACCGGTAGACATCACACAGCATAAAACAGGTAAAATTTTAGAATCCGCAAGATCAATTGGATGGAGGAGGTGAAAGTGTAGGCAAGGTTGGAATAGTTGGAATGTTTGGAAGTGAAGGCATGTTGGGAATAGGATTCATAGCAGGCATTGGTGGCAGAGTCATCTTCGGAACAGAGGGCAATGTAGGCAAAGAAGGCAATGGTGTTGCTGTTGGAAGTGTTGGCAATGGTGGCAATGTGGCTGCTGTTGGCAAGTTGGGAATTTTAGGCAACTGCGGCATTGTTGGCCGAGGCAATGACGGTATTGTAGGCAAGTTTGGAAGTTGGAGTAGGCCGCGAGCAGCATGTGTTGTAGTGATGCTTGATAAGGAAAATAATGCTATGATCAAGAAAAGGATTGAATAGTTGCTAGAAGAAGCCATTGTGTTAATTTGATATATTGTTTTGTTTCAAGGAAATGAAGTTAATAATAGAAGTTGGAAGTTGTGTTTAATTTGAGTGTGTTTGATCATTTGCTAAAGGGGTATAAATAGGGAAAAGTTGTTGAAAAAACTAGCAGGATTGTATGTGATGTTTGGCTGTGGAAACATGAGAACTCTCTATTGTTAGTTCACCTGCCTAAATGTTGATTTGAGGATGCACAAATTTTTTAAGTCAATAATATTTTGGAAGTAGTTATACATAGATGAAGTACGGATCAACCATATTTAATATAAAATGGCACAAAGCATTTTTGTATTCATATACAAAATATTATATACTATATTGGTTTGAATATTTTTAAAAGTTTTAAAGGAGAACAAAACCACTGTTCAGAAAGAGGGTGAATTACTTAAGATAGGAACAGAGAAGAGTGGGCAAAATAATTATGATGAAGAGAGTTATATTCACATGCAGTAGTCATATGCTTGTCTCAAAGATTAAGCCATGCATGTGTAATGTCATGGGCGGCTTTCCAGCCATGCCCCATGATCCCTTGGACGCGCCCCGTGGCGTCCTGGCCAGCCTCCCAACGCCCGTCGCCACGGTCGGCCCCGTGGTCTCGGCAGCTCCAAGTGACAAGCGCGCATGTGCCTCTGTCGCCCCACCGATAGCCATCGCCAACGCCCAGCCACAGGCAAAAGCCAACAGCGCCGCGCGCGCAGACAATGCCGCGCGCGCAGACCCTGATGCTAAAGACAAAGTTGCTGCCAACGGACTTGCTGCTGCTTTGTAGAAGACTAAGTCCTTTTCATTGTAAATATAGAGTAGTTTTGCTGCATTTTCTTTAAGTGTGATTTTCCAGCTTTCATAGGTCTAGTCATGTAACTTTGGTTTATTTTTTTAAGCATTATTAAGGGGGACCAAGCAATCAAAACTTTCAAGCAAGCAAACAATTCTCTGTACTGGTGTCTCTCCCCCCCGACACCGTCTTGTTTTCTGTAATAGTTTTCATTCAATGCAATCAAGCTTTCTTTCATTCTCAATTCTCTTTTCTGCTCTCTTTCAATTGCTCATGACATTGGTTTTCCCGTACGGCACTGACAATCTAGTCTAGCGTACGGAGGGGACCTCAGTTGGCGGACAGCAACCGTACTGACATCGGTTGCCTAGCCTTACGTCGCCCTTCCAAGGAACTTCAGGAAGGCGCCGCGTAACAGTTGGTATCAGAGCCTAGGCTCGACATCGGACGAGGGATCACATTGCAATTACCACCATTTCTGACCATGGTGAATTATGGGGATCGCATCGCGACCCTTGAGGGAACGGTTGACGCATTACGGCCCATCGTGGAAATGGTGCCCGATCTAAAAACCAGCCTAGTGCAAAGGTTGGACGACCTGGACCGCAGACTCACCCAGGCCGAAGTTGACATAGAAAACATCAGCCGCGACTCTGAAGGAGACCGGCAAACAGCAGCCACAGAGGCAGCTGAAATTTTTGGTAAATTTGAGGTCCTCCAGCAGGAGCGTGCCGAGGATTTAGCCAACAGGGAACAAGAGGCAGACAGGGTGACTGCCATGCAACAAACCATTGACAACTTGACAGGCCAGCTCAATGTTGTCAATGCTGCTTTACAAGGCCTACTTCGAGGAGGCGGAAACCAATTTGGGGGTGGTGTGAACCTCGCCCCCATGGCACAAAAGCTGAAAATTCCTGAGCCAAAGCCATACAGTGGAGCTCGGAATGCCAAAGAAGTGGAAAATTTCATTTTCGACATCGAGCAATACTTCGATGCCGTGGGAAGCCTGGAAGAAGCTAAGAAGGTAGCAACTGCTGCCATGTATCTTCAGGGTGATGCCAAACTATGGTGGCGGGTGAAGTACGAAGCCATCAAGGCAGGTGAAGATGCCCTCGACACATGGGCGGAACTGAAGGCAGCCATACGCCTACAGTTCTTCCCCGAAAATGTTGAGTACAATGCCAGGAGAAAGTTGCGGGAGCTCCGCCAGACCAAATCAGTGCGAGATTACGTGCGGGAATTCTCCGCGCTCATGCTGAACATCCGTGACATGGGGGACAAAGACAAACTCTTCACCTTCCTGGAAGGGTTGAAACCTTATGCCCGGATGGAGTTGCAGAGACAAAGGGTAGACACGTTGCCTAAGGCAATCCAAGCAGCAGAGTGCCTTGGGGATTACCAAGTGGAAGCCCGGAAGGATAGGCCTCAACAGCCTATCCGAGGAGGATACAAAGGGGGCCAACCAAACACTAGTGGCCCTAGCAGAAGTGGAGGAGACCGGAGTGCACCCAAATCCAAGACTCCCTCTTCCGGCAGTACTAGTGCTGCATCTAACAACAATGATCGGGGGAGGAAGCCCCCCTCAGGATGTCGCCATTGCGGCGGACCACATTGGAATAATGAATGTCCACATGCACAGATGAATGCCCATCAAGCTTTTGAGGATGGGACGGATGACGACGCCGATGATGCGGACCAGACCGAGCCAGTAGGTGCATTCAATGCAATTGTTGGCTCCATTTCTGAGCCCTTAGCGGGTACCAGTGCCGGTATCCGCAAGAAGAAGGACCCCTGTCCAATTGCCAGGAAAGGAAATAAGAAGGCGAATTTGAGGACTCCTCCTCATCAAGAGAGGACCCTAATGTTCGTTGACATGAAGGTAAATGGCAAGCCCATTCGGGCAATGATAGACACAGGTGCCACCCACAACTACTTAGCCTCGACTCAGGTGGAGCGTCTTGGACTAGTCGTAGGAAAGGGCAAAGGTCGTGTGAAGGCTATCAACTCACCACCTCAACCAGTGGGTGGAATAGCCAAAGAAGTACCAGTGAAGCTTGGCCCTTATGAAGGAAAGTTCAACCTGCGCGTAGTGATCATAGATGACTTTGAGTTAATCGTGGGGTTGGAATTCCTGAGACAGACCAATACCATGCCCGCACCGTATGCAGACATGCTGCTGATGATGGGGGCAAATGGGGCCAAGCCCTGCATTATTCCGTGCATTCCCATGAAGATGGCAGCCGAGAACATCTCGGCCTTGCAGTTGAAGAAGGGGGTAAAAAGACATGAACCCACGTTCCTGGCTACCCTCTGCATGGAAGATATAGAACGCTCCTCGGGTCCCATTCCTGCACCCGTGAAGGAGTTACTTCTGGAATTTGAAGACATCATGCCACAAGACATGCCAAAGCGTCTTCCGCCTAGGCGAACTGTGGACCATGAGATTGAGTTGGTGCCGGGTGCGAAGCCACCTGCCCGGGCGCCATACAGAATGTCACAACCCGAACTCGCCGAGCTTCGGAGACAATTGACGGAAATGCTAGACACAGGGATCATTGTGCCCTCTAAGTCCCCATACGGGTCCCCTGTGCTATTCCAAAAGAAACATGATGGTAGTTTGCGACTCTGCGTGGATTACCGGGCTCTAAACAAAATCACCGTGAAAAACAAGTACCCTATTCCGCTAATGGCAGACTTGTTTGATAGACTGGGTGGTGCGACGGTATTCACCAAAATAGACCTGAGGACAGGTTATTGGCAAGTTCGGATTGCCGATGGTGATGAGCACAAGACGACCTGTGTGACAAGATATGGGTCGTACGACTTCCTGGTTATGCCCTTTGGCTTGACTAACGCGCCAGCCACATTTTGCACCTTGATGAACCAAGTCTTCCGAGAATACATTGACGAATTCGTCGTGGTTTATTTGGATGACATTGTGGTATATAGCCAGACACTAGAAGAACACCTGGAGCATTTGCGGAAGGTCCTAGCCCGATTGCGGGAGCACGAACTATATGCGAAGCTATCCAAGTGCTCCTTTGCTCAGAAACAAATTGACTTCCTCGGACATGTCATCGAGGAAGGGAGGATCAAGATGGACCAGCAGAAGATTCAGGCCATTACAGAATGGCCGCCTCCTAAGGATATACATGCCTTGAGGTCGTTCCTTGGCCTATGCAACTTCTATCGGCGGTTTGTGAAAAGTTACTCCCTCATTGCAGTGCCGCTGACAGAACTTCTCAAGAAGGCCACCCCGTGGGATTGGGGCCCCAAGCGGGCAAAGGCCTTCGACGCATTGAAGATGGCTATGTCCAGTAGCCCAGTCTTGGCCCTCCCTGACTTGGCCAAGCCATTCGAAGTGCAAACGGATGCCTCCGACTATGCACTTGGTGGAGTATTGCTACAAGAAGGGCATCCCGTAGCGTACGAGAGCCGGAAACTGAAGGATGCAGAGCGACGCTATGCCGCCCATGAGAAAGAATTATTGGCTGTCGTTCATTGCTTACGCCTTTGGAGGCATTATCTACTGGGAGCCCCATTCGTGGTCAAGACAGACAATACAGCCGTTAGCCATTTCATGACCCAGCCAAAGCTGAATGGACGACAGGCTAGGTGGCAGGAACTCCTAGCGGAATTTCACTTCAACCTGGAGTACCGAAGTGGAAAGACCAATCATGTTGCTGATGCACTCAGTCGGAGAGCTGATCTAGCATCGATGTGTGTTCTCGCCGCCCTAAAGGGAAGCGAAGTAACCACCACCATAAAAGACCAGATACAGGATCTACTCATCAAGGATCCTGCTGCACAGTATTTGGTTGATTTGGTAGGACAGGGCAAGACTCGCCAGTTCTACACCGAAGATGGGTTCCTGAAGGTGAAAGGGAACCGACTTTATGTTCCTAAAGGAGGAGATCTGCGACGGACTCTTCTTGCAGAATGCCACGATACTTTGTGGGCCGGTCATCCCGGCGAGGAACGCACCATGGCATTGCTTCGCCGTGCATATTATTGGCCTCAAATGGTCGATGACGTCGCTCAGTATGTGAAGACTTGTCTAGTATGCCAGAAAGATAAGTCAGACCGCTTGACGCAGGCAGGGCTCTTGGAACCACTAGCTGTACCAAAAAGACCTTGGGAAAGCGTTTCCCTGGACTTCATCACCGGATTGCCCAAGGTCGGAGATCTCACAACTATCTTGGTTGTGGTGGATCGGTTTTCCAAGTATGCTACCTTTATAGCAGCCCCACAATATATATCAGCAGAAGATACAGCTCGACTATTCTTCTCTCATGTCGTCAAGTATTGGGGCTTACCTAAAGACATTGTTAGTGATCGCGACTCACGCTTCACTAGCAATTTTTGGACCCAACTCTTTAAGTGCCTCGGGTCAAAATTGAGTCATAGCTCAAGTTTTCATCCGCAATCTGATGGCCAGACGGAGCGATTCAATGGCATGCTAGAGGAATATCTCCGGCACTTTGTGACCGGATCGCAGAAGAATTGGGTGAAGCTTCTGGATGCTGCTCAACTGTGTTTCAATTCACAAAAGAGCTCAAGTACCAACAAAAGCGCTTTTGAAATTGTTACCGGACAGCAACCGCTACTCCCACACACAGTGAACGCACCAAACATGTCAAAATCTCCTCGGGCTGCCAGCTTCTCAAAAGAATGGAAGCAAAATTTGGAGATAGTGCGGAGCTATCTTGTCAAAGCCCAAAAGCGGATGAAGAGGCATGCTGATCAGAATCGCCGCTTTGTGGAATACCAGGTGGGAGACAAAGTGATGGTCAAAATCCCAAAGCGGTACTTGTTTGCAGGGGTCCATGACCCTCGCCTATTGCAAAAATATATTGGACCCTTGTCCATTGAAAGGCGCATTGGGAAAGTTGCATACCGGGTGGATACCCCAGCTTGGTGGAAAATCCATCCTGTTTTCCATGTCAGTCTCCTGAAACCTTTTCGGGAAGATGTGGAGGATCCTTCACGAAGCCAACTCACAATACCAAGTATTCGAGGCCCCAATTCAACCGGAAAAAGGCGTGCTGAAGCTATTCTTGATGATCGAGTGATTCACGCCTCAAGAAAAGATCACCAGGAGTTCTTGGTGAAATGGCAGGGATGTGATGTAGAGGAGAATACTTGGGAGAGGGGAACAAACCTCAAAGCCTACAAGAGCCTGATTGATGATTACCTTGCAAGGAAGGCGCCGAGGACGTCGCCAACTCAGGTGGGGGAGAATGTCATGGGCGGCTTTCCAGCCATGCCCCATGATCCCTTGGACGCGCCCCGTGGCGTCCTGGCCAGCCTCCCAACGCCCGTCGCCACGGTCGGCCCCGTGGTCTCGGCAGCTCCAAGTGACAAGCGCGCATGTGCCTCTGTCGCCCCACCGATAGCCATCGCCAACGCCCAGCCACAGGCAAAAGCCAACAGCGCCGCGCGCGCAGACAATGCCGCGCGCGCAGACCCTGATGCTAAAGACAAAGTTGCTGCCAACGGACTTGCTGCTGCTTTGTAGAAGACTAAGTCCTTTTCATTGTAAATATAGAGTAGTTTTGCTGCATTTTCTTTAAGTGTGATTTTCCAGCTTTCATAGGTCTAGTCATGTAACTTTGGTTTATTTTTTTTAAGCATTATTAAGGGGGACCAAGCAATCAAAACTTTCAAGCAAGCAAACAATTCTCTGTACTGGTGTCTCTCCCCCCGACACCGTCTTGTTTTCTGTAATAGTTTTCATTCAATGCAATCAAGCTTTCTTTCATTCTCAATTCTCTTTTCTGCTCTCTTTCAATTGCTCATGACATTGGTTTTCCCGTACGGCACTGACAATCTAGTCTAGCGTACGGAGGGGACCTCAGTTGGCGGACAGCAACCGTACTGACATCGGTTGCCTAGCCTTACGTCGCCCTTCCAAGGAACTTCAGGAAGGCGCCGCGTAACAGTAAGTATGAACAAATTCAGACTGTGAAACTGCGAATGGCTCATTAAATCAGTTATAGTTTGTTTGATGGTATCTACTACTCGGATAACCGTAGTAATTCTAGAGCTAATACGTGCAACAAACCCCGACTTCTGGAAGGGATGCATTTATTAGATAAAAGGTCGACGCGGGCTCTGCCCGTTGCTGCGATGATTCATGATAACTCGACGGATCGCACGGCCATCGTGCCGGCGACGCATCATTCAAATTTCTGCCCTATCAACTTTCGATGGTAGGATAGTGGCCTACCATGGTGGTGACGGGTGGCTGCTTCCAACAATTGCTCAATCCTCTTCTTGATCATCGCATTATTGTCCTTATCAAGCATCACTACAACACATGCTGCTCGCGGCCTACTTCAACTTCCGAACTTGCCTACAATCCCATCATTGCCTCAGCCAACAATGCCACAATTGCCTACAATCCCAAATTTGCCAACAGCAGCCACATTGCCACCATTGCCAAGTGTTGCATCTTTTCCAACATTGCCATCTCTGCCTACATTGCCCTCTGTACCAAAGATGACTCTACCACCAATGCCTGCCAATATTCCTCTTCCCAAAATGCCGTCACTTCCTACCATTCCTACACTTGCAACTCCACCATCCAACTGATTTTGCAGCTTCCAACATTTTCCTGTCTTACCCTATGGTCTCTGCCGTTTGATTTTTTTTTTCTTCCCTTTTTCTCTGTTGTTGTTTTTATCTTTTGAGTGATTCTTAACGATATGTATCGTATCAGTTATGCTCTCTGAGTGTTATACATTTATTATGTAGTAGCCTTTGTATTAATTCCATGCAGTTATCTGTTATTGATTTAAGTGCATTTCTCCAGTATATGTGAGGTGTACCAATAATCCACATTAGAAGATAAGGTAATTATATAGAACTAACATAACTTGACAAGTTACATTCAGAAAGATATACTAATAGAAAATAAAACACTCTGTTAAGTCGTGTAACAGAGATACCCGGACAGGCAGTACACTACTTCAATATCATAAATTGTGATTCAATGTAATGATTTATGCCTTGAAACGAGAGGCACGTATATAAATAGTACTCTTTGTATATAGTGATGCTTGATACGGACAATAATGCTATGATCAAGAAAAGGATTGAGCAGTTGCAACTGGAAGCAGCCATTGTTTATTTTGCTCAGGATTGATGCTTTCTTTTCCAAGGAAGTTAAGTTGTGTTTTGAGATGATTTGAGTTTGATCATTAGTACTAAAGGGTATATATAGGGGAAGTTAATTATTGGGGGACTATGACGATTTGGTGAGATGTTGTACTACTTTTAAGTCAAGAAGTTTTCTGAAAGTAGTTATGCGTAGATGAAATTTAGAACAACGATATTTTGTGGACATTTGATACAACACTAGTTGGTAAAATCTTTTCAATAGTTTTAAACTAATATTCTATATTGGTTGGGAAGGGACCCTTGTCGTATTGGTCACACGGGTTCTATATGTGAAAACAGCTTCTTGTAGAAATGTAAGTTAAGATCGCGTACAATCCGCCCTTATGATCCGGACTTTCCCGGACCCCACGCGTAACGGGAGGTTAGTGGACCGGGCTGCCCTTTTATTCTCTATTGGTTGGCACCATTGATAGGATGCGTTAATACACATAGAACATTCTAAGAAATTCATATTTTTTCCTCTCGAGTAGCATGACTAACAAAACCACGAAATAATTTTTTTTAAAAAAGACAGCAGAATGAAATGTTAATTAACTGGTTTACTGTTTCTCATTTTCCTATAGTTTCTCCTATAGTACAGTTTATTGACAATTGATCCTTGCGATTTTGTTCAACTACCTAGGACATGTTTGCTTGCCTAATAATGGTCAAATAACTAATCAGCTCAACAATACTTTGAAGCCTAACACATTTCAATGTGTAATTTGTCCTCTGATCCGAAGAAACAACATGCTTGTTACGGATCGCTAAAAAAATAATACGTAGTACTATTGATCTCATTAAAAGAATTATTCCTATTAGATTAAGCAAATGTTTGGGTTCTTTACCTTTTCGGAAGTAGTAAAAACTGAAAATGAAGGCGAATATATCATATTTGAACATTTACTCATATAATAACTTCAATTACTATGCCTCAGTCCCAAACAAATTGGAGTCGACGATAAATAACGAATCCTCACTTATCTTTAAGCTGAACTCATTCATTATCATTACTAAAATTAAATAAATATATATAAGTAGTAGTAGTAATAATAATAATAATAATAATAATAATAATAGAAGTTCTCTATCAATATTAAAACCTATTCCAAACTAATAGGTATCATCTACATTGATCTTCCTTTTCCGTTAAGCTCTTAGTACTCCTGTTTGTTTAAAACAACTACTACAAGGCTGAGCAGATACCAATGAAACCTCTATCGTGTGAGAATTTATCACCGTTAGTTAGCATATCACAATTCTCCTTCTTTACGAGGCTTGGAACAGGCAATATTGCGAGCAAGTTCGTAGAGGAATTACTCCTATACATAGTCTTTTTCACAAGAACCTAAGCAAATTATTGCGGAAGATTGTGGATTAACTAATACACAATTATATACAAAGCAAATAGAGAAGAAAAATCAACACAAGGATTTAACGAGGTTCGGCTAAGCTTAATCTTCGGGACAGAAGCAGAGAGCGTTTTTCACTATGAATGAGAAGAAAAGCGCAATACAATCTATAGAATTCTCAACTACAACCCCTATATATAGATCCCAAATAGTCCCAAACCTATAAAAGAAATATTTTCCAATTTGACAAGGACAATAGCTTTTCCTTTACCAAATCTATTAGGACAATGAATTTTCCTAAACCTATAGGGATTATGGGTTTTCTAACAATACAAGGAAATAATTCAAGCCGCAAAATAACAGATCTTCCCCTTGGCTTGAATTCTCTTCATCAACGGGAACAACGTCTCTCTACCTTGCCCTCAGCCCTTGCGAGGGCTCTACCCATTGCCGTACACATAAACCAAGTCTAAGCAACGCCTAAACTTGTTAAGAGACTCAATCTCTTCAGCCATAGCACTAATCCGTCGATTTGGTTCTATACTCGGAATAACTTCTAGATAGCTATAACACTCAAACGCATCAACGGTCTCTGCAATTACCAAGGAAAATCCCACGGGATTCGTATATCCAAGAAGATTCCCATCAAATATGTTTGCAAATCTTTGCGGTTGGTTGATCACTCTCTTCTCTTTGCATGTTGCAATGCTATATGGTTGTTGTTGGGCAGGTGCATCAACATTATCATCTTGATCAATATTTTGCACCTCCTCCACTTCCTCTGCTATTGCCTTCTCCCTCTGACTTTTCAGTGAGGCAGATTCATTGAATGTTACATCCTTACTGATAATTAGCACCGTAGTCTTTTGATCTGTGCACCACAACCTTTACCTTTCACTCCAGTTGCATATATGGGTCAAAATCTTCCCTTAGAATATTTAAGACAAGATAATAGACAAGATATTACTAAGGGAAGAATTCTCGAGTCGTCGTCAGTCGAGATGGCCCAAGAAGCAGCAAAATCCATAGTCCAAGAGTCGACGAGAGCCGTGGTCGAGATGTCAATAAAGGTCGAGGTCGAGCACCGTTGATAGAGCTGTAACAGCTAGTTTTCAAGATATGATGTTGAAAGAGGATATTCTATTGGATATTCCACGCACTTGTACTATTAGGATTTCTTAGGAACATGTCCCATATAAATAGAAAAAATGAGACAATGATAAGGGCATCTGATATTCATTTGTAAAAAAAATACTTTGACTTAAAGATTTCTCTCTCTTTCTCTCTCTCTCGCTAAGATACAAACACCACCTTTTCACTAAGATTCTTGTCCATACTTTTTCATCAGATCCGAGAATAATTCGAATATTCAAGAATTTGTTGGTCATTCATCATTGTCAGGAGGAACATCCACCTATCTCATCCTTTATTGGGTGAATCATTCCTCCTATTTACTTAAATATCATTTATTACTATTCATTGTTATTGAATGCTACATTATTGCTCATGATTTCTAGAACAATTATTGCATGTTGTTATCATTGTCTAACCGAACCCATCTAATGTTTATTGCATGTTTGAAAGCTTCATCTAGGGATGTTATTACTAGATAAGATTAACCCCTAGTTACATAAATTTAATTATTTGAAAGTCAAACAATTTGGTGCCATCTGCGGGAATTTCTTAGTTAAACTTTTAGTTTCTTCTAGATCTACAACTATCACGGGTCACTAACGTAAAACAAAAAACAAGATCTCCTTTCTTGTGTACACAAATTCCAACATGGTAGGTAACCGAGAAGAAATGACGAGAATAACAAGAGACCTCCCAACCAACCTTATGAACTTCATTAACGAAAGCTGTGAAATGGCAGACGAGGGCGCGATGCCCAGTGCTTCCCCTAGACGAGATGGGTCACCGCCCCCTAACTGTAGCATAACAAAATCATATGGTAAAGAAGCCTCCACGTATGTGGAGGAAGAGACGCCCCTAGCTATGAAAAAACTCCTCGAAGCGTGGCTAATTGAAACGCTAACAAGTGTCCTCAACAAGCCCGCTCAGGGCACAACTACAGAAAATGCAAGGACTTGCACGATACAACAAACAGATGAGCAATGCAACCAACTCTTTCCTCCAACGACAGGTATTAGTCACAATGTCATTGATAGTACAGATGACAACGCCCTAGCATCCATTCTAAAAAGGATGGAAGAAATGGAGAATGAAAACAAGGTGCTCTGAGATCAAATGAAATACCACCAAGAAAGGGTCGATAAAATACCGAGTGCTCCTAAGCTATTGCCGAAAAGGGACGCTAGCCGGTTCGTCGAACAACCATATAGTGATGATACAGCCATACATGCCATACCAAAAACCTTTAAAATGCCGCCCTACCTTAGGATATATGACGGCACAATCGCCCCTGAAGATCACGTGACTCATTACGTCACCGCCGTAAAAGGCAATGATCTCGCCAAAGAACAAATATCTTCCATTTTGCTGAAGAAGTTTGGAGAAATCCTTACAGGAAGGGCATTAACATGGTATTCGCAGCTACCAGCATGCTTCATAAAGACTTTCGAGGAAATGGCTAACAAGTTCGTAACGTCCCATATTGGAGCCAAGAAGGCCGAGGCAAGAGTGAACGACATATTGCTATTAAGCAATCCCTGGGAGAGGGACTATGAGACTTACTCGCTTGGTTCAACCGAGTAAAGATGACTCTGCCAAATGTATCTGAAGGGATGGCAGTGGCTGCCTTTCAGAACGGGCTGAGTAGAGATGGTTCAAGAGCAACTAGAAAAGTGTTGAGTCGGTTGATGAAGTATCCCCCAACCACTTGGGACAAAATATACAATGCTTACTATGCCGAGGTCCGTACAGATGAGGACAACCTCAACGGACCAACTCAGCGACTAACCTCGGTACAAGCATAATCAAGAAAAGATTGAAGAGACAACGCCAGAAGAGATCATCTAATTCCATAACCTAACAGGAAACGACATCAACCATACATCAGGGCGGCCTTTGCGCCCTCCCCCCGCTACGAAGAAGGTCCGTCTAGACCAAGGACGGGAACTCATCGGAATGACCTAGGTATGCCTCCCCTATTATCTGCTCACAATTTTTGTGTGTCACCTATAGAGATAGTCTATGCTCTGGTTAAACTCAGACCGAAAGTGAAGTGGCCGCCAAAGATGAGATCGGACCCGAACACCAGAAAGTCCGATGCCCTCTGTGAGTTCCACCAGGAACGAGGACACAAAACTGAAGATTGCATTGCCCTGAGGCAAGAAGTCGTAAACATGTTGCGACAAGGGCACCTCAAAGAGTTACTAAGCGACGGGGGAAGAACCAACTTCGCCAGAGGATGCGAATACCAAGGACCACCAAAATCACCCTCACCAGCTCGCACCATCAACATGATCATCAACGGCAGCGATGACGCCTCTATCAAAAGCGTGAAGTTCACGACTACCCACAAACTCAAGCGATCTATCACCAGCGAGCTGTACGGCAAACTCGAAGAGAGTATCATCTTCGACAAGTCGGATGCCAACAGTTTGACCTTTCCTAATAATGATGCCCTTGTTATTGCTTTACGTATTTTAGATACCGATGTTAAACGCATTATGATAGATGACGGGAGAGACGCGTGCATTATCCATCCCCGAGTGCTTACCCAAATAAGATTTGAAGATAAGGTAGTGCCGCGCTCCATCACACTAACTGGTCTTAATAATGCAGTTGAGCAGACATCCAGGGAAATTACACTTCCTTTTCTGGCCGGCATAAATCTGGAGACAATGTTCCACATCATGGACCAGGCCACTGCATATAATGCCATAGTGGGACGACCATGGATACATCCCATGAAAGCCGTCCCCTCCAGCTTATACCAAGTAATTATATTCCCAACTCCTTGGGGGATTTTCAGTATACGAGGAGAACAATACATATCACGAGAATGCTACCGCATTGCCTTAGACAACATGGCCACCCAATAGAGAAAGGACAAAGAAAAGGAGGCAGCAATCAACAGGGTCGAGATCAGAGCAAGAAGAAACAAAGAACGTCATCAAGGAACTAGATACGGCCGAAGCCGCTGGTTAGACCATAGAAGACCTCGACCCCGTTCAGTTGGATCTCAACGACCACAACAAGGCCTATATCGGTTGTAAGCTTCGGGAACCAGGTAAATTCGGTCAATTCTTAACAACTGATGCATATTTGTTTGTTTTCAGTCATGCAGATATGCCGGGTATCCCAAAAGAAATCGCCACTCACAAATTAAACGTCGACCCACTCTACCCCCCAGTGAGGCAAGTCTGGCGTAAATTCAACTCCACAATTAATGACGGCGTAGTGTGCGAAGTGGTGAAAACACTGCTTGAAAATGGTTCCATCAGAGAATCAAAGTACCCAAAATGGGTCGATAACGTAGTGATGGTCAAAAAGAAGAATGGAAAGTGGCGGATGTACGTGGATTTCACAAATCTGAACAAGGCATCCCCGAAGGATTCATTCGCGTTGCCACATATCGACTAACTCATCAATGCAACGACCAGGCAAGAGCTACTAAGCTTTTTGGATGCATACTCAGGCTATAATTAAATCCTTAGGAAGAAGAATATTCGGAAAAAACCACGTTCATCACCCACCAAGGAATGTATTGCTATAGGATCATGCCTTTTAGACTAAAGAATATAGGAGCTACTTATCAAAAGTTGGTGACAAAGATGTACAAAGACCGGCTCGAAAAAACAATGGAGGTATATATAAATGACATGCTAGTCAAGTCCAAAAGGGGAGAATATCACATCGATCATTTGAAAGAAACTTTCGACATACTCCGACGGTAGGGATTGAAGCTGAACCCGGAAAAATGCGCATTCGGTGTAGCCTCGGGAAAGTTATTGGGTTTTCTAGTATCACAGCGAGAGATCAAGGTCAATCCTGACCAAATCAAAGCCATGAAGGGGATACCAGAACTCTTGACCACCAAGAAACAAGTCCAAAGGTTGACCGGTCACATTGCCGCTCTATCGAGGTTCATCTTGCGGTCGTCGGATATGTGCCATAAATTCTTCGGCATACTCAAGAAAGATAACGGCCTTGAATGGACTTCCGAATGTATCCAGGCCCTGCGAGAACTAAAGGCATACCTATCATCTCCACCTCTGCTTTCAAAGCCCGAGCCGGAGGAGCGTCTCCTCGTCTATCTAGCCGTATCTGAGGTAGCTGTAAGCGCAGTCTTAATTCGAGAAAATAAAGGTATGCAATTTCCCATCTATTACATTAGCAAAACACTTGCCGACGCTGAGACAAGGTACCCACACCTCAAAATATTGGCTTTGGCCTTAGTCGTAGCTTCACAAAAGCTTAGACCATATTTTCAATGTCACCCCATCTCGGTCGTCATGACCTTCCCCGTAGAATCATTTTACATAAACCCGAACTATCGGGAAGGCTGGACAAGTGGGCCATCGAGTTGAGCGAGCACGATATCACCTATCAGCCGCGAACGACGATAAAATCACAAGTACTCACAACTTCGTAGCCGAGTTCAGTGCAAAGATAATGCCTGAAGTCGAAAAAGAGGTCGTCCAAACCTCCCTCCAAACACAAGACCTCTAGGTCCTATACACCAATGACGCATCCAACACGTCGGGGGCCGGACTAGGATTCGTACTCGAATTCCTAATAGGCGAAGTGATTCGCCAGTCTATAAGGTGCCCGGATATGACTAACAATGAGGCCGAGTATGAGGCCATAATTGCAAGTCTAAGACTAGCTCTCAAATATGGAGAAAAACGGTTGAAACTGTGCTGTGATTCCCAGCTCGTAGTCAATCAAGTCACGGGGACTTTCCAAATCAAGGAACAAAAGTTGCAAAAGTACTAGACCAAAATTTGCAAGCTACTGCCTGAGTTCGACGAATGTCAGCTCGACCAAATCCCACGGGCACAGAATGTCGAGGCAGGTGGCCTCTCCAAACTAGCCGCAGCCACCTAAAGCATCGCAACCGGAGACAAAAACGTCGTCCACCTCCTCAACTCATCACTACACCAAATCGAGGTAAGAACCATAAACCTAACTTGGGATTGGCACAATCGTATCTTCGCGTACTTGAAGGACGACACACTCCCTAGCGATAAAAAGGAGGCCAAAAAACTAAGAATGCAAGCGGCAAGTACAATATCCTCCGTAGCGATGTGTACAAGAAGACCTGTGGCGGCCCTCTGGCGAAGTGCTTTGGCCCGAACAAAACTTAGCGCATCCTCGAAGAAGTTCACGAGGGCCATTGCGGGGCTCACTCCGGCAACCGGGCACTCGTCAGATGCCTCATACGGGCAAGATATTACTGGCCCACCATGAAAAAGGATGCCGCAGACTTTGTAAGGCAATGTGAGTAGTGCCAAAAGTACGCCCCAATATTCCACCAAGCAGGCGAACATCGCCACTCAGTCACATCCCCTTGGCCGTTTATCAAATGGGAAATGTACATCGTGGGCTCCCTACCAGCAGGGTGAGGTAATGTACGATTCTTTTTGGTTTTAACTGACTATTTATCTAAGTGTGTGGAAGCATGAGCATTCATCCAAATATGGGAACAGGAAGTAATCACCTTTATATGGAGAAACATCATTTGCCGATTCGGCCTTCCCAAAGAAATCAGTTATGACAACAGACCCTAGTTCACAGGAAAGAAAACCGCCGAATTCTTAGAGAAATGGCATATCGAGAGGATACTCTCGACCCCATACCACCCCGCTGGTAACGGACAAGCAGAATCATCCAACAAGTCAATACTAAACATCATGAAGAAGAAGCTCGAAGACGCCAGAGGACTGTGGCCGGAAATACTACCAGAAGTATTGTGGGCCTACCGAACAACTCCAGAAACAAGCACATGAGACACGCCTTACTCTTTGGTCTACGGGACCGAGGCAGTAATACCAATCGAGTTCGGAGAACCCATACTAAGGTACTCCCATGAGAGCGGCACAAGTAACAATGAGAGTAGAAGCAAACAAGGGTTCGTTCCAATTAAAGACAATGGAAGAAAAGCTACTACCAAACAATTGAAATATCAGCCACCTCAAATACTTCAACTTCTAAGAGAAAAAGCATCCCCAAAGTCGTACTTTTTTTCTCTCAGCTGAGTTTTGTCCCATTTGGGTTTTCTCAAGGAGGTTTTTAACGAGGCAGCGAAGAAAATGTTTCGAGTCGAAGTACATGAAGGTAGGGCCGTGGTTGCTATTTCATTGCTTGACCTCTCACTATTCTCCAGATCGACCAATGAAGGGACTAGATAGACCGGGACTGGAACGCCAGCCAACACCCAAAAATCTGTAAATTTCTCCAAGTATGTAACAAAAGCAACAATGCCAAAACAATAAACTTTACGCTTATCAGCACGTCTTTCTTGCATTCAGGTTATGTTCGACCTTGCTCGAACTAATACCTACTGGCTCTCGGCCATAATTAAACTCAGGTTATGTTCGACCTTACTAGAACTAACACCTACCGGCCCTCGACCGTAATTAAACTCAGGTTATGTTCAACCTTACTCGAACTAACACCTACCAGCCCTCGACCGTAATTAAATTCAGGTTATGTTCGACCTTGCTCGAACTAACACCTACCGCCCCTTGACCGTAATTAAACTCAGGTTATGTTCGACCTTGCCCGAACTAACACCTACCGGCCCTCGGCCGGAATTCAATTCAGGTTATGTTCGACCTTGCTCGAACTAACACCTACCGGCCCTCGGCAATAATTAAATTCAGGTTATGTTTGATCTTGCTCGAACTAACACCTACCGGTACTTGGGTGCAACTTAAATGAAAGGTTATGTCCGACCTCACTCGAACAAACACCTATTGGCCCTCGGCCGCAATTTAAGGAAAGATCACGACCAAATAATTCAATGCCCTCGACCATATCTCAACACGCAAAAAATGAAAAAAAGGAAGCAAACAACGTGTAATCGGCTCCAAGGCCACGGCCAACAAAAGACAACATCAACGAATGAAAGAGAAAAGGCAGCCAAACAACAAAAGCAAAAAACATACAAATGCAGAAAATAAACCACAGGAAAAGAAGTAGATGCAGAGAACAACTTTGTATTTCATACTTAAAAGCGTTTTTTACAAAGGCTCGTGAATACGCCGGCAAAAACAACAAAAGTTTAAAAAAAAAAGAAGAAGAAAAACTAGTGATCACCACTATCATGATCTTCTGCGCCTTCATCGCCTTGGCCACCGATTCCCTCGCCATCTTTATCCCCCTCGCCACCTTCGCCTTTGCCCTCCGGATATGCTGTATCGTACCAAGCGTCCTCCTCAAGCTGATCTACACCCTCATCGTCACCTTCGCCAACCTCAAGCGTAATAGGATCATACCCACAAGTGACTCGAGCTTCAAGAGCCTTCACACGAACACCTTCAAGGGCAGCATCAGAAACGGACCCTGCCACATGCAAATCTCGAAAGGTATCTAACTGGGCCTCGACATGAATCCACTCCTCATATAAATCCCGAGGAACGTTGGGAGAATCCGAAGTGTGGGAAGAGGACGGCTGTGCCAGTAATTGGGCCTTCTCGGCCTCCAAAGCAACCACTCGATCATGGAGAATAGAGGTCTCTCTTTCCAACTCCCCGATCCTTTCCTCAAGCCGTTCTTACTTGAGCCTGGCCATCGTTAAGTCATTATCCCGCTCAGAATAGAGAGTTCTAATCACCACCTCAAGGGATTCGGACTTGTTCAGAGCCTCCGCCCACGCCGCCTCCGCCTTCTCCAACTCTTCCACTTTCTCGGTGACCTCACCACCAAGGGTTTCCACCCTAAATTGGCACTCCTCGAGTTGGTCGCGCAACGTGACTACCTGAGCTTGAAGGTCGCTGCACTGAACCTTGACCCCCTTGCTAAGCTCGAGTTCTTCTTATTTTCTCCTCAGCGTCCACTCCAGGACGCTACACTTCCCCACCATCCATACCAACTCCTAGTCCCTGGCCTTCAAATCTTCCCTTAGTTTGCGCACATCGACGCCATCACAGAGCTGACACCGCAGCTCCCGATACTTCCCAAGGACCCTGAAGTACTTGTCCCTCAGCTTCACATATATATCTTTGCGCCTCTTCTCCCTACGAGCACTCTCAATCTCTAGGACAACCATCTACAAAACAAGCAACGAAAATTAAGAAGACTATAAAAGAGAAGGAAAAACAACCAATAACTAAGGGTGGCAAGTGGGCCGGGCCCGGTCTTAAGTGGGCTTCGCGGGCCCGGTCCTAAGTGGGCCGGTCCTATGCGGTCCGGTCCTAAATGGTCCCGGGCTTTGCGGGCTTATTGCTAGAACCGGCTCGGGACCGGGACCACGAACTAACGGTCCCGGGTTAAGTGGGCCGGTCCCGGGCCTAAGTGGGCCCAACATATATTTTCTATTTTTAATTTTTTTTATATAGAAGTTAGAGAAAAAAAGTGGTAATAAATATATATATAAGCTATATTCGATTTATATACTATATATACATCTTAAAATATATATATATATATATATACTATATTATATATACATAGTATATAAGCCATATTCGATAGTATACATCTTAAAATATACTATATATACATTTTAAGATATACTATATATACATAGTATACTAGATATATATATAGTATAGTATAGTAGATCTTAAGATATATATACATCTTAAGATATATAAGCTATATATATATATATAGTAAGATGTATATATAGTATATCTTAAGATGTATACTATCGAATATGACTTATAAACTATGTATATATATTATAGTATATATATAGTATATTATAGAATATAAGCTTTTATATATATATATATATATATATATATATATATATATATATATATATATCGAATATAGCTTATATATCTTAAGTTGTATATATAGTATATTATATACTATACTATACTATACTATACTATATATACATCTTATAAGATATATAAGCTATATTCGATTTATATACTATATATACATCTTAAGATATATAGTATAGTATATATATATATATATATATATACATGTATATTTATATCGAATATAACTTATATATTTTAAGTTGTATATATAGTATATTATATACTATAATATACTATACTATACTATATATACATCTTATGAGATATATAAGCTATATTCGATTTATATACTATATATACATCTTAAGATATATAGTATAGTATATATATATATATATATATATATATATATATATACATGTATATTTATATCGAATATAACTTATATATCTTAAGTTGTATATATAGTATATTATATACTATACTATACTATATATACATCTTATGAGATATATAAGCTATATTCGATTTATATACTATATATACATCTTAAGATATATATATATATATATATATATATATATATATATATATCTAGTATATCTAGTATACTATGTATATATAGTATATCTTAAGATGTATATATAGTATAGACTATAGTATAGTATAAATATAAGCTTATATATATATATATATATAGTATATTATATACTATACTATACTATATATACATCTTATGAGATATATAAGCTATATTCGATTTATATACTATATATACATCTTACTATATATAAGCTATATTCGATTTATATACTATATATACATCTTAAGATATACTATATATACATGTATATCTACTATATATATATATATCTAGTATATCTAGTATACTATGTATATATAGTATATCTTAAGATGTATATATAGTATAGACTATAGTATAGTATAAATATAAGCTTATATATATATATATATATATATATATATATATATATATATATATCGAATATAGCTTATATATCTTAAGTTGTATATATAGTATAGTATATACTATACTATACTATAATATACTATATATACATAGTATATAAGCCATATTCGATAGTATACATCTTAAGATATACTATATATACATGTATATCTACTATACTATACTATATATATATCTAGTATATCTAGTATACTATGTATATATAGTATATCTTAAGATGTATATATAGTATATCTTAAGATGTATATATATAGTATAGTATAGTATAAATATAAGCTTCTATATATATATATACACACTATACTATACTATATTATACTATATGTATAGCTTAAGATATATAAAAAGACAAAAATATTGTAAAGAGATATTCAAATCAATGCATTATATTTTTATTATAGCATTAAAAATTATGGCAATATCTTTCTTAGTCTTCCTCCCCCCTATGGAATGAGCACAATAAGGTGCTAATACCACCATTGAGAAGAAAAATAAACTAATCAAGATGTGCCAAAATACTAGTTACATATTAATTTACATGGTATCTCTTACAAATTTCATAAATCCTTCAAGGTCCGGAGGAATTTCCGTTGGTGGTAGCGGAAAGGAAGCTTGGTCATCACCGCTTCCAGGCGAAGCATCATCCTCCGCAAGTTCAACTAGCATTTCTTCGTAAGCTTCGTCTACCTCTGGTTGTGATTCAGCAAGTCCAAAATTTCTTCTTTCCGAACGGATCCAATCTCTGAAAAGTACTGATTTTTCCAAGCTCTCCCTTATAGACGCTCTATAATCACCGAGTTGAAGTCTTGCTTGACTGAAAGCGCTCTCTGATGCCACTGTTGAAGCTTGAATAGTTAAAATATCTCGGGCCAGCCTTGAAAGAATCGGAAAGTGTTTTTCTTTGTCCTTCCACCATTCCAAAATATTAAAGGAGCCGTCGGGATTCACTTCCTCAATTCCCTGTGACAAATAAACTTCAAGCTCATTTAGTTGTGAAAAATTACTAGTACTAGAACCTTGAGAACCCCTGAACCCTGCCCAAGCACTAAGTGCTCTTACTCCCGCAGTTTTTTTAGATGATTGAGAACTAGAAGAAGAAGGAGTTGGAACATTTGGTCTAGCATGATCTAATGCAACTTGATAAGCATTATAAATAGTTTGAACATTTATTTTAATTGAGGCTATTGCGTCCGGAAGTTTAATTGAGGCTAGAAAAAGTAGGGGTAGTAACAGGAGGGTCAGACGGGGCATCATTTGGATTATTATTAGTTGGGTTAACTTCAGGAGCAGGACTAGTGGGTGTATCGTCATCCGGTTGCGTTTCATCAAAATTTATTTCTTCATCATCATTTTCATCAATAGTTGGATTACCATAAAGAGCATTCATATATTCATGGTTTAATTGTTCACCGGGTGCAATATTATGGCAAAATTGACTCTCGATAAATTGCAATAAACTATTATCGCTATCAAGAATAGGAGGTGTAGGACGGGTAACAGGTTTGGGTCGGGGAGCCGGGGAAGTGGAGGAGGAACAGATTGGCCACTAGATTCACCACTCTTGAATTTTTCCTTATTTTTACTAAACATATTTTTTAAGGAATAAGCCATCTTAATTAATCAAGCAAAGAAAATAAAACAAACAAAATTATAATATTAAAACTTAAGAGTTGGAACGAGTTTACCAAATTGACGAACAACTTGTTGGAAATTGATTATCGTTAAAGACTTCAATTCACCAACTTCACAATTGTTTCACAAATTGTAACAATAAAGTAAGCAATAGTAGCAATTATAGAAGTAAATTAGAGAGAGATTGATGATTTTGTAAGAAAAAATGAAATAATGATGGGGTATTTATAGTTGAAAATAGGGAAAAAGTATAATTATAAAAAGTTTGGGATTAAAACAAAGTTGGGGGGGTTAAATGGCTATTTTATAAATAGCCAACGACTATTTTTGACAGCCCAACGGCTATATTTTTTTTTAAAAAAAAAAATAGCCGTTGGGACTGTTTGGCCCGCTAAGGGACCGGGCCGGTCCCTGGCGGGCTAAACGGTCCCGGGCCTGGCGGGCCCAAAGCATAGGACCGGCCCACAAGACCGGACCAGGCCTGCTAAAATAGGGCCAAACGGTCCTGGCCCGTTAGCCCGTTTGGCCCGCGGTCCCGGGCCTGGACCGGCCCACTTGCCACCCTTACCAACAACAGAGATGCTTACCCGAAGGGAGAGGCCGGCAATATTGTTTGACAAGTCGCGATCATTTATTCTCATGAGGGTTGTTCCCTCAATCTCAGAACTGAGAGGGACAAGGGAGGGGATCATCTTCTCGGTATCTACAAGAAGATTACGGTCTATCGGGATCGTAATAGTTCTCAAACCCCCCTCCAACCTCACTTCGAGCTGAGTGAGCCCCTCATCAATCATTCTCAGCTCTTCTGAATCCATGTCGGAATCGGATCCGATATCCCCATCAACAACGACCTCGCATCTGTCACCGACCAAATGAGGCGCATCCTCCGCAACACCGGAGGATGAGGCCTCATCGTGTCCTGGAACAGAAGGGTTGTGACGGCCCATCCCGTCTTTGACCACATCCTCAACAAGTCGAACATCCGTATCCTCCAGCCCAACGACCTCTGCGTTAGCCTCCAGGCTCTCTCTGATGATTACTGTGGCTGTCGCCCGAAGGTCGAAGCCATAATCTCCTCTATCAGCAGCAGTTGACCCCACTCCCACGACGTCCACGACCCTTCTTTTGCGAGGCATCAAGTCCCTATCATCATGAAACAACTAGTCTTCTTCATTTATAAGACAGTACAAAGGAAAAATCGAAGGCTCTGTGGCCGAAGTCTCCACGACTGAAGAAGGAATAGACATCGGCGCAAAAACAAGATGAACTGAAACGCGAACAGGATCAGTCGCAGTCATAGAAGGGGCAGGAGCCGAGGACGCAGTAGCTTTTCTCTTACGGAAGGAGGGTGCGGGAGCTCTAGACCTCCTTGAAGATCCCCTAGCCGAAGCTGAGAAAAACACAAGGAGAGAGGAAATTTAGCAAAGGTGAACAAATGGAAAAGAAACCCGAGATGCCAATAACAAGAGGAACTTACCAGTTGAAAGAGGAGCAGTTCCAATCTTCTTTAAGAAACCCGACCACTCACGAAATTCCTACAATATGAGAAAGAAGTCGACCAACCCAATCGGAGATGTCGGAGACCGAAGGAGGAGGCGAAGTCTTGGCTACATGAGTAAGGGATGAGAAGTCAAAACCCACGGTCGGGCACAAGGAAAAAATCAAATACCTACTGGGAGATTGAATACTTACGAGTATAATTCCAAGTCTCGGGAAAACCGTCGACATTGGCCACCACGTCTTCGGTCTTGACGAAGAAGAAATTGAACTAGAATTTGCGGTTGGCCTTGTCATCTATTTTCACCACCAAGCACTTACCTTCTCGGTGACGTAGATTTACATCGTCCCCCTATAAAAGCTAGGGGTGAAGAGATGTATCAAATGTCAAAGCGTCAGTTCGACCCCGGCTAGCTCGGCAAATTTTGGTGAGCATCCGTATAAGTTTGTAAACGTACGGTGCGAGATGAGCCGGGCAAATACTGTAATAATAGCAAAATTTCTCCGCCAACGGAAGAAGAGGGAAAGTGTAGCTGACTTGGAATGATAGGCATAGAAGGCGCAATACCTAGGACGGTGAATCTACATGGTGTCCCACCCCGCCGGAATGAACTCAACATGGTTGGGAACATTGAATTTAGCCCTGAGCTCTTCCAATTCTTTCACCGTCATCACTGAACGGAAATCCCCAGGTTCAGCATTGGGGTACTTGGTGAAATCAGACCGGGAATCAGGGTTGCGCAAAAATATCTATTCCACCAACGGGAAGGCTCCGTCATCAGCGGTGGCAGGAACACCCTCCTCATGAGGAGGGTACACCACTGTCAAGGGGGACACATAAATCCCCTCAGTGGACTCAAAAGGCATGTTAGACATCATTCTCACTAACGGAGAAGGGTTTCGAAAGAAGAAAAAGAATGAAGAACGAGATATGTCTCAGAAATAAAGAAAAAGGAGTGCTCTGCAAAGGAAATAAGACATGATGGTGCTAGAGGGGAAGAAGGAGTTTGAAAAGTCCTAGAATCGGAAAATCTTCCCCTATTTATAAGTTTGGGAGGCACCAGAATCGAAATCATGTGGGACATGATTAACACGAAAATCGAACCGACAGAGCCAATCAAGAGTTCCACCTGAATCGATGCAATGCATCGGGAAATGTCCTCATTATGACTAGGGGTGTACAAAGAAAACCGATAAACCACACCAAATCGATAATCCGAGTCAAACCGAAAAAAAAATCCCATGTGGTTTGGTATTAGAAAATAAAACCCGACCATAATTAGTTTGGTTTGGTTTTAACTTAAAAAAGTCAAACCGAAACCAAACCAACCCGATAGTACATTTATATAATTTTTAAAAATATTTTATACATATAAATATTTATTGTAATATAATTTATAAATATTTCTTAAACTTTTTCACAGTTTTATCTTTTAACTTATTATTTCAAGTTTAGATTTAACCCATAAATGTAGTAACTCAAACAAATTTTAAATCAATACTAATGCTAACAAAAAAAATTCAATTCAATACTAGGAATGACGATTGTGTTGGATAATTATTTTAGTTTTACATTGGTTTATAATGAAAATGCATAACTTAATTTATCTTTTTTTTTAGTGCTTAGTTATGTAATTAATATCAGTACTTATTAGCTATACTTATTTTAGCATGACCTATATAGTATTTTTAGATTATATTAATCTTCATTATGGCATATTAATTAGCAATATTTATTTTATGTAATTTTATTATTTTATCTTTGTTATTGAATATTTTAGTATAATGCTATGACTTATCTCATATTATTGTGTTAGTTTCTTGGAAAACATATTATATAGTTGTATTTTACTAGGACTTAAGAAATATTTGGAGCACAAGTTACATATTTTATGCTATGAAGACTTTACCGGAAAAAAATTCGAAAACCCGAAAAAACCCGAGATTGGAATATCCGACTTTGTTGGTTTGGTTTGGTTTATAAATTAAAAACTCCGAAACCATTAGCTTGGTTTGATAATTTAAAAATCCGAACCAACCCGACCTATGTACATCCCTAATTATGACGCATGATGCCGTGACGTTACCTCTTTTCTTGGCCCAGATAACTCCAATTAGTTTCCCGGGCAATTTGATAAATTCATAATGTGGACCCCAAAAATCCACGTAGTCCCATCTCCACGACCACGACCCCTGCCAACTATGAACGGCAATGTCCGCTCATTGATCTCGCATGTGGGCACGACCTCAATAAGCGGAGGGACTAACTGTATGGGTCAAAATCTGCCCTTAGAATATTTAAGACAAGATAATAGACAAGATAATACTAAGGGAAGTATTCTCGAGTCGTCGTCAGCCGAGATGGACCAAGAAGCAGCAAAATCCATAGTCGAAGAGTCGACGAGGGCCGTGGTCGAACACCGTTGATAGAGCTGTAACGACTAGTTTTCAAGATAGGATGTTAAAAGAGAATATTCTATTGGATATTCACTGCACTTGTACTATTAGGTTTTTTAGGAACATGTCCCATATAAATAGAAAATAGGAGACAATGATAAGGGCATGTTATATTCATTTGTAAAAAAAAAAACTCTTTGACTTAAAGATTCGTCTCTCTCTCTCTCTCTCTCTCTCTCTCTCTCTGTCTCTCTCTCTCTCTCTCTCTCTCTCTATCTCTTGCTAAGAAACAAACACCACCTTTTCACTAAGATTCTTTTTCATACTTATACATAAGATCCGAGAATAATTCGAATATTAAAGGATTTATCTGTCATTCCTCATTGTCAGGAGGAACATCCACGTATCTCATTCTTTATTGGGTGAATCATTCCTCCTATTTACTTAAACGTCATTTTGTTATTCATTGTTATTGAATGCTATATTATTGCTCGTGATTTCTAGAATAGTTATTGCATATTGTTAGCATTGTCTCACCAAACCCGTCTAATATTTATTGCATCTTTGAAAGCTTCATCTAAGGATATTATTGCTAACTAAGATTAACCTCTAATTATATAAATTTAATTATTTAAACCAAGATCCGTATTTTTTGGTCAAACATTGCATATCCTAGAAATATGCACTTCTTTGCCCTCAGATCAAGTTTTCCATCACTCACATGAGCATAAGCAGTTAAATTTGAATAATTAGCAGGCGAACCGGACCATACCTCAAAAGGAGTTTTGAACTCAATAGCTATGGATGGAGATCTGTTGACCAAATAACAAGCTGTATCGATTGCTTCAACCCAAGAATCCTTGCTAACACATGAGTGTGAAAGCATGCTTCGTGCCCTATCATAAAGCGTTCTATTCATACGTTCTGCAATATTATTTTGTAGTGGTGTTCCGACACAAGTGCGGTGTCTCATTATGCCCTCTCTGCTGTAGAAATTATCGAATTCAAAATTGCTAAATTCTAACCCATTGTCAGTTCAAAGACGCTTAACTTTTCTTTTCGTCTACCTCTCACCCATCGTCTTGCATTTAACAAATGTTGGAAATGCCTAATCTTTTAGTTTCAGAAAACACACCCACACCATCCTTGAGTAATCATCAATCAAAGTCATAAAATACCTGGCACCACTCTTGGAGGGAACCCTGTTTAGACCCACAAGTCTGAATATATATAATCTAACTTGTCTCTAGTTTCGTGCTCGGCCTTCTTGTTGAACTTTACCCTTGTCTGTTTACCAAACACACAATGCTCACAAAAATTCAAAATTTAATTTTTGTACCAATTCAGTAAATTCTGCTTACTCAACAAAGACAATCCCTTATCACTCATATGACCAAGTCGCAAGTGCCACAGCTGAGACTAATTTAGATCACTTTTCCCAGAATCTACAACATTGTTTTGGTACCAATTTAGCAAATTCTACTTACTCAACAAAGACAATCCCTTATCACTCATATGGCCAAGTCGCAAGTACCACAACTGAGACTAATTCAGATTATTTTTCCCAAAAGCTACAACAGCTTCCCCTTCAACTACACTGGCTTGAAGATGATACAATTTAGAATGTAGTTTACCTGTCATGAGTACTATGGAGCCTTTACATACTTTAAGTATTCTATTCTCGGAGTTAAACTTATACCCTTGATCATCCAAAGTCGAAAGAGAGATCAAATTTCTCTTTATCCGAGGAACATTCCAACACTAAATGTTTTTGGTAATTCCATCGAACATTCTCAATCTGAAGTTACCAATCTCCTCTACTGGTAATGGATTATCATCTCCCATGTAGACAGTCCCACTGATTTTCTTGTAAGTTTCAAACTAATTTTTGTGTGGACATATGTGGAAAGTAGCACCAGAATCAATAACCCAGGAATTCTGCCCATGACTAGAACTTACGACACATACTTCCCCTACATAATCACTATCATCAGAATTATTGCCAGTGTCAACAATATTTTCCGAATTATCTATTTTCTGCTTACCTCTTTTCTCTTTCAGCTCGGGATAATCTCTCTTGTAGTGACCTTACTCCCCACACTTATAACAGTTCTGCTTCCTTTCTCTAGACTTTGATCTAGCGGTTGATTTTTTCCTGTTAAATTCTATTTGTTGTGTTCTTCTTCTACTCACGAGACCCTCACTCTCAGTTCTGCTGTCTGGAAAGCTCTTTTTCAACTCTTTAGATTTTAGTTCATTACTAACATCTTCCAGTGAAATACTGTCTTTCCCATATAGCAGTGTCTCGGCAAAAGTATCACAAGACGGTGGTAAAGAACATAACACAATCAAGGCCTGATCCTCACTCTCAATTTTGATATCCACGTTCTTCAAGTCCATTATAATTAAATTAACTCATCAAGATGAGTTTTAACGGGTGTACCTTCATTCATACGAAGATTGTATAACCTCATTTTCAGGTAGAGGTGGTTTGTTAGCTATTTCTTAGAATACAGATCTTCCAGGTTCTTCCATACCATTGCTGCAAAAGTTTCTTCAGCAATTTTTCGAAGAACACTATCTGTAATGCTTATGAAGATCACACTCAAAGCCCTCTCCTTCAGGTCTGCCTTCTCTGTCTCTTTCATCTCTTTAGAAAAATCCTCATCAATTGCCTTCCATAACCCTTGTAACACCATGGACGATTTCATCTTAATCTTCTATAGACTGAAACTAGAACCCCTGTCACATTTCTCTACTTTGTACTTTGTTGAAGATGATGAAGACATCTTAACCCTAGCTTATATGTAGAAACGGAAGATCGTGAGTTAACTAGCACACAATCACACACAAAGCAAATAGAGAAGAAAAATCAACACAAGGATTTAACGAGATTCGGCTAAGCCTAATGCTCGGGGAAGAAGCAGAGAGAGTTTTCCACTATGAATGAGAAGAAAAACACAATACAATCTATAGAATCCCCAATTATAACCCATATATATAGATCCCAAATAGTCCCAAACCTATAAGAGAAAGGTTTCCCAATTTGACAAGGACAATAGCTTTTCCTTTACCAAATCTATTAGGATAATGAGTTTTCCTAAACCTATAGGGATTATGAGTTTTCTAAAAATACAAGGAAATAATTCAAGCCACAATATAACACTATCATTATATTACTGAGTCTTTTTCCACATGAACCTTAGCTATCGTTATATTAATTATAAAATCAATAATGATCATTCAATCTTCATTTTTGAATTAAGAATGTAAACTAATGCACGTGGAAATATACTGCTTTTCATATGATTGGTAGTAGAGGCCTTATTTGAACTTTCTAAAGCGTCCTAATAGCAACAATCACAAGTTGAAACTTTGTGACTGAAATATGATCAAAGTATAGCTAAGATTAATCTAATGAGATGTCTAAGAAAAGTTGCAAGAAATTCAACTTTGTAAATGAAAAGATTACAAGTATTTGATAATTTCTATATATATAGATAACTTGTATGGATTTGTTGCTATGATAATTGGCTGATTTTCATCTATATACAAAGAGTACTATTTATATACGTGCCTCTCGTTTCAAGGCATAAATCATTACATTGAATCACAATTTATGATATTGAAGTAGTGTACTGCCTGTCCGGGTATCTCTGTTACACGACTTAACAGAGTGTTTTATTTTCTATTAGTATATCTTTCTGAATGTAACTTGTCAAGTTATGTTAGTTCTATTTAATTACCTTATCTTCTAATGTGGATTATTGGTACACCTCACATATACTGGAGAAATGCACTTAAATCAATAACAGATAACTGCATGGAATTAATACAAAGGCTACTACATAATAAATGTATAACACTCAGAGAGCATAACTGATACGATACATATCGTTAAGAATCACTCAAAAGATAAAAACAACAACAGAGAAAAAGGGAAGAAAAAAAAAATCAAACGGCAGAGACCATAGGGTAAGACAGGAAAATGTTGGAAGCTGCAAAATCAGTTGGATGGTGGAGTTGCAAGTGTAGGAATGGTAGGAAGTGACGGCATTTTGGGAAGAGGAATATTGGCAGGCATTGGTGGTAGAGTCATCTTTGGTACAGAAGGCAATGTAGGCAAAGATGGTAAATTAGGTGTAGTTGTTGGAAGTGTTGGCAAAGATGCAGCACTTGGCAATGGTGGCAATGTGGCTGCTGTTGGCAAATTTGGGATTGTAGGCAATTGTGGCATTGTTGGCTGAGGCAATGATGGGATTGTAGGCAAGTTCGGAAGTTGAAGTAGGCCGCGAGCAGCATGTGTTGTAGTGATGCTTGATAAGGACAATAATGCGATGATCAAGAAGAGGATTGAGCAATTGTTGGAAGCAGCCATTGTTATATAATTTGTGAGGTTGCTTTGTTTTACAAGGAGATAATTAAGTTGTGTTTTGAGTTGAGTTGAGTATGATCATAACTAAAGGGTATGTATATATAATAGGGGAAATTTTGAGGGACTACAAGGATTGGATAAGATGTTGGGTGTAGAAGCATGGGTACTACACTCCATATATTGTTAGCTCACCTTCACAAATGTTTGGTTTGAGGGCAGATGCACTAATTTTAAGTCAAGAAATTTTCTTAAAGCAGTTATGCATAGATGAAGTTTGGAATAAACCATATTTGGTGAACAATTAGTTCGACACTAATTGATGAAATCATCTTTTATATCTTAATTGACGTTGCTACATATGCTTTCATGAAATATCAAGTCTTAACTGCCAAAGAAAAATGGTTTATCATCACTGCATGTGAATATAACTCTCTTCATCATAATTATTTTGCCCACTCTTCTCTGTTCCTATCTTAAGTAATTCACCCTCTTTCTGAACAGTGGTTTTGTTCTCCTTTAAAACTTTTAAAAATATTCAAACCAATATAGTATATAATATTTTGTATATGAATACAAAAATGCTTTGTGCCATTTTATATTAAATATGGTTGATCCGTACTTCATCTATGTATAACTACTTCCAAAATATTATTGACTTAAAAAATTTGTGCATCCTCAAATCAACATTTAGGCAGGTGAACTAACAATAGAGAGTTCTCATGTTTCCACAGCCAAACATCACATACAATCCTGCTAGTTTTTTCAACAACTTTTCCCTATTTATACCCCTTTAGCAAATGATCAAACACACTCAAATTAAACACAACTTCCAACTTCTATTATTAACTTCATTTCCTTGAAACAAAACAATATATCAAATTAACACAATGGCTTCTTCTAGCAACTATTCAATCCTTTTCTTGATCATAGCATTATTTTCCTTATCAAGCATCACTACAACACATGCTGCTCGCGGCCTACTCCAACTTCCAAACTTGCCTACAATACCGTCATTGCCTCGGCCAACAATGCCGCAGTTGCCTAAAATTCCCAACTTGCCAACAGCAGCCACATTGCCACCATTGCCAACACTTCCAACAGCAACACCATTGCCTTCTTTGCCTACATTGCCCTCTGTTCCGAAGATGACTCTGCCACCAATGCCTGCTATGAATCCTATTCCCAACATGCCTTCACTTCCAAACATTCCAACTATTCCAACCTTGCCTACACTTTCACCTCCTCCATCCAATTGATCTTGCGGATTCTAAAATTTTACCTGTTTTATGCTGTGTGATGTCTACCGGTTGATTTTTCTTTATTTGCCGTTTTAAACTTTTTGAGTGATTCTTAATTATGTATCGGATAATTTATACTCTCTGAGTGTAATGCATTTATTGGCTCAGTAGTAAGTGTCTTTTATTAATGTGATTGACTTTTGTGTAGTTATCCGGTATATTTTCATGATAAGCAAAGATCAATCTATTTGCATTTTTCGAAGAAATTTGATCATAGATATACATAGGGGAGAATTAAGTTATTTTGAGAATCCTACTTAATATAATATAATGAATTTAATAAGCTTTATCATTTCCATTTTTAACTGAAAGCAATCGAGAGTAGAGGAAGTTCAAATAGAGCGAATATAAAGCTTCCCAAACATTTATTGTTGTTCCGCAATGTGGCATTTCATGAATTTACCGAAAAAGAGTGATCATATATGATAGTACTAAAAAGGGACTAATAACTTAAACATGCTACATACAGCCAAGAATTGAAACAAGGGGATTCAAAAATAAAATTTTCTATGCTAAGGGAATTCAACAACTTACGTATAAACAAGTAAATTTATTTTTATTTTATTTACATAATATAATTTTCGGCCAAAGAGGATTCAATTGAACCCTTGCACCCATTTGGCTCCTCCGCTAAAAGGAATAAAGAAAATATATGAAGATAATTAAACTCCGCAAATTTGGGCTATTTTTTCTGTGATGACCCAAAAGGTCATCTTATACTTTAGAATTCGAATCTGCGTTGTTAAGCCTTAAAATCTTATTTTTACCCTCTTCGATTTGTGTGCGCAGTCTGGGCAGGTTTCCGGAAAGTTTTTATATTGAAAACTAATGAAAATAAGAATTTTTTGCCTTAAAAGTTGATTTTAGTTGATTTCGATCAACATTTTTGGTAAATAGGCCCGGATCCGTATTTTGACAGTTCTGGTAGGTCCGTATCGAATTATGGGACCTGGGCGTATGCACGGAATAGAATTCAGAGGTCCCTAGCTTGAGTTATAAATTTTTGATGAAAATTAAAAGTTTGGAAATTATTTATTTTTAAGAATTGATTGATATTTTGCATTGTTAGTATCAGGTCCGTATTTTGGTTTTGGAGCCCGGTACAAGTTCATTATGATATTTAAGACTTGTCGGTGAAATTTGGTGAGAAACGGAGTTGATTTGACGTGATTCAGACGTCCAGTTGAGAAAATAGAAATTTTAAAGTGTTCTTGAGAATTTCATTTGATTTGGTGCTAAATTCGTAGTTCTAGGTATTATTTTGGCGATTTGATCGTGCGAGCAGGTCCGTATGATATTTTTAGACTTATGTGTATATTTGGTTTGGAGCCCCGAGGGCTCGGGTGTGTTTCGGATAGGCTACAGGGTGATTTGCACTTAGAAAATTTGAGATTTTTGCTGCAGCAGCTGTTCTGGTGTGCCCTTCTTCGCGTTCGCGTAGGTAGTGTCACGAACGCGAAAGGTAAAATGGGGGTAGGGGAATTTTCTTCTTCGCGAACGCGAAGCGTTGGGGGTGGTACCCTTCACGAACGCGATCTGTCTCACGCGAACGCGATAGTTTAAGGGACCTCGGGAGGGGGGGGGGGGGTCATGTTCTTCTACGCGAACACGTCCACTGGGTCGCGAACATGAAGGCTTGGGGGGAGCTGCCTTACGCGAACGCGTAGAAAGACTCGTGAACGCGAAGGCCTTAGGCCGCTGTGCATCGCGACCGCGACAGGCCTCTCGCGAACGCGATGAAGGCATGTCCAGTGACTTAAAACAGACTCCAAACACGGGTTTAAGCCATTTCTTCAACATTTTTCAAGAACCAAACGGGTAGAGGCGATTTTCAAGAGTCATTTTCTTCCCCAAATTATTGGTAAGTGATTCTAAACCATTTTCTTTCAATTACCTGAGAGGAGAAGCATGATCAAGCCAATTAATTAGTCAATGACTTGATAGCTTTAATAAAAGAAAATTGTATACTCAACAGATATGGCTGAGTATGTACATACATTAAGTGGTATGGGGATTCATTCCCATAAGGACCTTCAACAGACGCTGTTATCTTCCTATTATGCTGTAAAATGGGCTCCATCTCAGATTGTTCAATCGAAAGATTCAAGATGTGTCCCTTCAGTTTTTTAGTCCAATCTCCAAGAACCTTTATGAGAATCGCAAGATGATGTTTCCCATCAAGAGGACTAGAGGAGACACTGAAAGGGTGCCACTGCAGCCAGGACAACTCGGGTACTTGTAAAAATATCCAGCCAAGGGCGTTGTAACGTAAATATACATTATAAGAGAAGCAATATTAGAATCATTGAAAAATGCAGTGGAAATAAAATTAGTTGATGAGATTTATATTTACTCAAAGGTTTTGAAAGAAAAAGTTCAACGATTCCACAAGGAAAGCATGTGGCTGAAAGTATGTCAACAGTCTTTCATGACTGGAAGAATCTAAGGAACCGATCAAGCATGAAAAGAAAGATCCCAGCACCAGCTATCATGAAGATAAAGTCACCAACATGCAAGGCCAGGAACACCACGAACACCACATATAATTGGTGTGTATAGAAGAACAGTTCAAAGTTTTGTCTCCTTACTCCAGGAAGTGAAGTCACCCACATTAATAAACTAGCTGCTAGGCTGATAACTCCTGGAACATTGGCTACTCCTACGCTTTTCCACTGAATGAGATGCATTAAACACAGTGACAAAGTCCAAGTCTTCAATTTCTTTACCAACAATACTCACAAAGATGGATTACATGTGATGAAGCCCCTTTAATATTTGAATTACAACTTAATACAAGGGATCTCTATGGGCTAAGGAAATAATTTTCAGTTTTAGAACTCACTTCCTCCAAAAGATGGCCTCGCATTGCCCAGCCAATCACATAGAACAGGCCATGAAGGCTAAAAAGAGCCATAGTAAGATGTCCCAGCCAAACATATCTAGTGGCAAGTTCAAAAGGAATATCTATAGCTCGAAGAAGAACTGAACCCCGTGCAACTGGCAGAAACAGAAATGCTAAGCAGATTAATCCAATGAATCCAAAACGAAGGCCTGTAAGCTCCAGCAACAGAACACTGGAAAACTACAGCAGCAGATATTAGTCGATCCTGCTAATAAAGGAGCCTTCAAGTCAACAAACTATGTACTGGTCCCAACACTCCGAAACCTTTTGGCATGGAATTCTCTTTTATATTTATCAAGATGCGCAATTGTACACAACTAGCTAGCTATCAAGGATTACATGAATAAGCACGCAAGAGTTTCCTTTTACTTATCTAGGTTTCCCCATATTTTGTGCTAGAAGATGAATGGATTATTATCATGGGCTTATCAAAAAGGTGCTTGACAAGTTGCAATCATGGAACGGTAAATTTCTCTCTATAGGTGGAAGGGCAATCTTGATATCACATGTCCTTCAGAGTATGTCAATACATTTGTTGTCAGCTGTGAATCCTCCTCCATTTGTTATTAATAAGCGTCATAAACTGTTTGCTCATTTCTTTTGGAGTAATTCAGTAGGTGGTAAGAGTAGACATTGGACATCTTGGGACACCTTATGTCAACCATATGTATGGGGGGGGGGGGGGGAAGGGATAGGGTTTAGATCACTACATGATGTTTCAAAAGCTCTATTTTGCAAGCTTTGGTGGAACTTTAGAACTTTACATTTTGTGAATTATCAACCTAAAATCTAGAGTTTTCATGGTAGAATTAGGGGTTAGGGTAGAAACTAGGGATTTCGAAAATTTGAGGATTTAGATCCCAATTTGAGGTCGGATTCCAAAACTAATTACATATTCCAGCTCGGGGGTGAATGGGTAAAAGGATTTTGGTCCGAACCTGGAATTTTGACCAAGCGGGCCCGGGGTTGATTTTTTGACTTTTTGGAGAACAATTTGGAAGATTTAATTTATGAAATATAATTGATTACTTTAGCAATATTTGATATTATTGAGTCATTTTTGAATAGATACGAGTGGTTTGGAGGTGAATTCCAAAGAAAAAGCTGTGATTAAGAATTAAGTGGCCTTCAGAACGAGGTAAGTGTTGTGTCTAACTTTGGCTTGAGGGAATATGTATTGTGTGAGTATTTGATACGTGCTTGGTTGTTGAATACGATGTATAGTTGAGGTGACGAGCATCTATGCCTTGTGGCCGAGTCATAGCATGCGAGTGAAATTTCATTCTTAAAAATTTATAGTCTTAAATCTTGTTATCCATACTTATTGTTGTTATTGAAATGTTGGGAGACTTGTATCCGGTTCTACCAAGGTTGATAAAATTGTGAATATTGATTCGAGGTTGAGATGTTAAATTGTGAAAGTAATCATTGATGAAATATTGATTTCTTTGTGAAACTTTCCTCTATCCGTTGTTATTGATTCTGTGAATTGTGAGAGAGAGTGTAAAGCATGAAGGGTGATGCCGTGCATAATTTATTTATATTGTGAGGAAGAGTGTAAAGCACGAAGGGTGATGTCGTACATGAATTATTTATATTGTGAGGAAGAGAGTAAAAGCACGAAGGGTGATGCCGTGCAATCTTATTTATTATTTGGTGAGGCTGAGAGTAAAAGCACGAAGGGTGATGCCATGCAGTTTTCCTTACTGTTTTAATTGCTCAATTCGTTTAAGGATTTCCGGTTTAATCCTGTCTTTTCATTATTCTCACTCTTTATATTGTATTCCCTCAGTGTATGTTCCCCTCCCATTATTTCCGCGTTATTTCTTTATTTACTGTTGTTGCCACTAACATGATTATACTGTTCAGGTTATATGTGGGTGTCTTGTCCTAGCCTCGTCACTACTTTGCCGAAGTTAGGCTCGACACTTACCAGTACATGGGGTCGGTTGTACTAATACTGCACTCTGCACTTTCTGTGCAGATTTTGATACCCGTTCGGGTTGATCGAGATTTTGCAATTGATCCGCTGTACGGAGACTCAAGGTAGATCTGTCAGCGTTCACAGACCTTGAAGTCCCCGTCTATCTTTTCTGTTCTACTGTTTCTTTCATTCAGACAGTTGTATTTCTTTCAGACTATTACTTGTAGTAAATTCTAAAACGCTCGTGAATTGTGACTTCAGATCCGGGTGGTAGTAATTAATATATTTTTATGATATTTCGCACTTATTATATTTCATCTTAGTTAATTATTATTAATTACTGAATGAAAATAAGGAATTGGTTAATGATTCTCTAACGTTGGCTTGCCTAGCAAGTGAAATGTTAGGCGCCATCACAGTCCCGTCGGTGGGAAATTTCGGGTCGTGACATTTCCAACCATGTCAATACAAGTTTAGGCAATAACAAAAAATAAAGAAATAAAAGAACTTTTAAAGATTAAAGGGTTCACAAAAGAAAATCTTACATCAATATGAAGAATAAACTTGCAATAAGGTAGGAGGTAGAATTATTACATAAAAAGATTAAATAAATAATAAAATAAGATTATTTAATAATAAAAAAAGGGAGAACAAATAAGGTAACGACGCGACCACACCATATTGATCGTTCCATAAAGTGGCATTTTCGCCGTTATTTAAAGATTACAATAAAATTTTAATTAACAATCAAAACAAATAATATTTAATAAAGTAATAATACAATACAATACGTAATGGAAAAGTACTTCCCCAAAATGCAAGTACTTTTCTTTTAATGCAAGCCCTCGAATTAATAGGCCAATGCTAAAAACCTAACGCAATGGAAAAGCAAAAAAACAAAAGTATCATAAGACCATTGGCAGCCGACTTCTTTTGTTTTGTTTTACAGTGTGTCTTCTGAACCAGAAACCTCCCTTCCATGTATACGCAAAGAATTGAAGATCTGCAGCTACAATGGCAACTGAGATAGATACTCTTAGTTCAAAGAGGAACGTCCAGTTGCCATCGCAATACTTAGGCTCAATAATCCTTCCCTTCCCGAAGAAATCATCTGCATGGAGATACTCCCAAAGCTGCCCGTAAAGTCACTGTTGCAATTCAGGTGTGTTTCAAAATCATGGCTTGCTCTAATCTATAGCCCTAAATTGTTACGATATCAATGGATGTCGTGATGACACCTATCCTCTAAGACTAGGTAAGCCTAACACTTGCTGATTTAATAATAAATCTCTAACCAAATAACTAATAAGCATGAAACAGAAGTTTCTATAATAAACCAGCAATCTCAACATGATACAATATAACCAAAATCGGTAGTACAAGTCATAAACTTTTCTAAGAGTCACTAGAAATAACAATACATCACTGTCCCGGACTAATATGATACAATGGAAATAAAGTGTAACAGAAGGTGATTTCGGAGCCTGCGAACGTCCGGCAGGTGTACCTTGAAGTCTCCAGCTGCACAGGAATAAGTCTTAGAACCAACTTGACCCGATGTACCTGGATCTGCACAAAAATATACAAAAGCATAACATGAGTACACCACGGTGGTACCCAGTAAGTGTCAAGTCTAACCTCGGTAGAGTAGTGACGAGGCCAAGTCCAGACACCTACTGGACATGTAAACCTCTGCAGGATATGACATAAAACTAACAAGGAAAAAATATCAATATAAGGCCAATAGCAGAAAGATCTCAAATCACAATCAGCAGTGAAAATAAGGGGAGCACGAATGGCAACGAGAAACAACCAATTAACTAAGCAAACAACATAGTCGAGGTACAGATGAAATATGAATAGGTTTGAGTAAGGGAACCCGATGACAACTCAATCAACCAAATCATTCCTAATGCACGAATTTCAATAAGAATTACCCCAGGTACCACATCTCGTAATCTCAGATCTTAAGTCACAACTTCCAAACCTTACACACATGGCACCTTGTGCTCATAGTTTTTCAAATCACTTTCGCACGGCAACCTGGATACCGGTAATAGTTGTCCAATAGCAACCTGGGTACCGGTAATACACTTCGTATTAAATAAATTCTTTTCCGGACCTCTGCAATGCTGCCCATGATAAAAGAAACATGCAGAAACTCATAACCACCCATGAAATCAACAAGCCAAGAAACTCTCTCGTCCATCAAGGGCCATTTCCCAATTCTGAGCGGAAATAGCATCATCCCTCCAAACACTCCTCATCTCGATACGATAGGGCAAATCTCAGGTCTAGAAATCTCATCTCAGCCAATACAAGCGGCCCAGCTGACAACTCATCACAGAACCACACGGATTCTCACATAACACGGTCCGTACACCAAACAAGCAATAACTCAGATATGCATCAAAATAGAAGGAAGGCAAGGTACGTGGATTATCTAACAAGTGCAACAGATATAACAACAAAGTACAATTTCATAAACTTATCCCACATAGGGGAAATGGAAACACAAAATAAACACAAGGAAGGGTATCCAACATAATATCTGTTGCAGAGTACAATCCGCTCCCAAACATATCAATCCATATAGGGATACCCATCGAGCCAAATTGCACAGCTCACTGTGTCACGACTCGAAATTTCTATCGTCAGGACCGTGATGGCGCCTAACATTTTACTTGCTAGGCAAACCAGCGTTAGAGAATCATTAAACCAATCCTTATTCCATTAAGTAAATAACAACAATTAGCTAAGATGAAATATAGTGAGTGCGAAATAATATAAAAACTGTATTAATTTCTACCACTCGGATCTGGAGTCACAATTCACGAGCATTCTAGAATTCACTACAAGTAATAATCTGAAAAAAATATAACTGTTTGAATGAAAGAAACAGTAAAACAGAAAAGATAGACGGGGACTTCAAGGTTTGTGAACGCCGACAGATCTACCTTGAGTCTCCGGATAGCGGTCCAACAGCAAAAATCTCGATCAACCCGAGCCGGTACCAAAATCTGCACAGAAAGTGCAGAGTGCAGTATTAGTATAACCGACCCCATGTACTGGTAAGTGTCGAGCCTAACCTCGACGAAGTAGTGACGAGGCTAAGGCAAGGCACCTACAAATCATCATGTACCATTTAACAGTGTATATACAAATAACAGTAATAAAGAGCTAGACAGGAAATATCGGGAGGGGGAAACATGCTGGGGGAAATACGAGATAAAGAACTACATCAGAATAATATTTGGAACAACCAATATACTATGAATCAACAGGAACTACGAATACAGTAAAGGGGAAATGCACGACATCACCTTTCGTGCTTTTACTCTCAACCTCACCATAAAATCAATAGAAAGGGCACGGCATCACCCTTCGTGTATTAACTCTCATATCATGGCACGACATCACCCTTCGTGCATTAACACTCTCCTTTATCATAATGCAATGAATAAATAACAACAGGGAGATAGAATAGCAAGTGTGAGCTTAACTTCAACATTTGATTCCACAATATCAATCTCAACTTCGAAATAAATACTCAATTATCACCAGAAGATCCGTAAACGTGATAAGAACGATTAATTTAACAACATTAGACTAAACCTATAGCAATTAGGCATGGGAAAGATACAATATAAGAAAAACGGGAAAAACAGGGAAAACAGATAAATTGGTGGCGCATAAGTACTCGTCACCTCACATATACACCGCTCATATGAATTTCACATAGCAATTAATCTAAGGTTCCTAATTCCCTCAAATCAGGGTCAACCATAACACTTACCTCGTTCCGAAGGCCACTCAATACTCAATCACAAATTTTTCTCTATAATTCACCTTCAAACCACTCGTATCTATTCATAAATGACTCAATAATATCAAATATTGCTAAAGGGATCAACTACATTGCATAAATTTAGATTTTCCCCAAATTTTCCTCCAAAAATTCGAAAATCGACCTCGGGCCCGCTTGGTCAAAAACCGAAGTTCAAACCAAAATTCATTTACCCATTCACCTCCGAGCCTGGATATATAATTGGTTTTGGAATCCGACCTCAAATTGAGGTCTAAATCCCAAAATTTCTGAAATCCCTAGTTTCTACCCAAACCCTAAATTCTACCATGAAAACTCTAGATTTTAGGTTGAAAATTTATGAAATGAAATATGTAATTGAAAGAAAATGGTTTAGAATCACTTACCAACACTTTGGGGAAGAAATTATCTTTTGAAAATCGCCTCTAGCCCGTTTGTTTTATGAAAAGTTGAAGAAATGGCTTAAGTCCCGTTTTTGGATTCTGTTTAAGTGTTGGGTGACAGTGTTCATCGCGATCGCGTGAACACTATCGCGTTCGCGAAGAGCAACCTCCTAAGGACTTACATGATCGCTGGAGGCTCTACGCGTTCGCGAAGGTTTAGCCCGCCTTACCCTCGCGTTTGCGAGACAGGGCTCGCGTTCGCATAGAGTTATCCCAGTTCCTCTGCCCAGCCTAGCTCAAGCTACGCATTCGCTTTCGACAGGTAGCGTTCGCGTAGAGCAACTCCCCCCAATGCTCCGTGTTCGCGACCATGGTCTCGCGTTCGCGTAGAGTAAAATCCTCCCCAGCCCAGTTTCCCCTTCGCGATCGCGAAGCACAACATAGCAGACACCAGATACAGCATAGACACACCAAATTTTCCAAGTCTAAAACATCCCGTAGCTTATCCAAAACTCACCCGAGCCCTCGGAGCTCCAAACCAAACTTGCACACAAGTCTAAAAATATCATACGAACTTGCTCGCGCGATCAAATCGCCAAAATAATACCTAGAACTACGAATTTAGCACCAAATCGAATGAAATTTTCAAGAAAGCTTTAAAATTCCTATTTTTACAACCGGACGCCCGAATCACGTCAAACCAACTCTGTTTCTCACCAAATTTCACAGATAAGTCATAAATATTATATTAGACCTATACCAAGTTCCAGAACCAAAATACGGACCCAGTATCAACAAGGCCAAACATCAACCAATTCTTAAAAACAATTAATTTTTATCAAAAATTCATTACTCGAGCTAGGGACCTCCTAATTCGATTTCGGGCATACGCCCAGGTCCCATAATTTGATATGGACCCACCAGGACAGTTAAAACATGGATCCGGGGCTGTTTACCAAAAATGTTGATCGAAGTCAACTAAAACCAACTTTTAAGGCAAAAATTCTTATTTTCATCAATTTGCAACATAAAAGTTTTTCGGAAACACTCCCGGACTGCGCACGTAAATCGAGGAGGGTAAAAATAAGATTTTAAAGGCTTAAGAGCACAAAATCGAGTTCTAAAACATAAGATGACCTTTTAGGTCATCACACACTAATCACATGTATGCCAACATCAAGTACGATAGAGTGCACAAATATAACTGTGGGAAGGTGAATACAAAATAAGACAACATGGAGGAAAACAAGCACAACTGAGGTAAAATGAGAAAATCAACATCACGAGGCTATGTTGCCCATATCGCCATAAGGATTGAATGGGATTACCACATGCGTGAGAACCATCATACCACCTCACAGTCCATCATAACATAAGAGAGAAACACATAACATAGGCTAGGGACACAAATAATATCCATTCAGCCCGGTAACATGACCATGATATCAACTTCACAAGAGTACCCCAAACCTGATCCGATGTAGAATACAAATTCTGTTTGGGCTTTCAAATAGCCCCCAAACTAATTCCGATCATTCCCAAATAGGTAAATATCCTTCCAAAAGTCCATAGCAACCTATCGATAATTCATACCGTCAGTTATCCTATTCTCAACATTTCTTCACAATCCACACATAAGAAATAGTCTGCCTATGAGGACACCCAGCCCCGAACCTCATGAATACCAGAACTTCCATACCCAATCTCAACTACGCTACTCAAATGGCTGATGCGTCACTCATACTCCATCATCTTACAAAAACACCCACATAGATCTTCCATACCACGTAGCAAAACCTGAACTTTAGAAGCCCCCAGAACCCGGTAATCATCGTACCACTTGCCAAGCATCCGCAACCCAAATCACATGGTGATTTCCTAAATTACACGCTCTTTACATGCGATATCCAATAATTTCAACATTCTATTAACTTCTGATATCCATCCAGGAAAAACCATAATGCACAACATATTCCTTATGTCCGCAGTGGACAACCAACTTATGCCGTGGTCGACACCATCGAGAACTCTCCGGGACCCGTCCACACATAACTACGCCATCAGGACCGAATCTTCCCAACTCAACTGAGTCATGCAAATCGTCTCACCCAAGAGTACTGCCACAAACACCGGTAGAGAATTAACACCCAAAAAGGACCAATTAACCCTACTGTCATGTTGGGCCAACACCACCGAGTTGATCCGCTTCTTCGGATCCTCATCGACTTTCCTTCAGGGTTGTTCCTCCTTATTGGTACACAATGATCTCAAAATCAAAGCTCAATATAGAAGACCCTAGCACGAACCACGTATTCCAGAAGCTCACAAACTACTGTATTTCCTCTGAAGCACCCCATAATGTCGCAACCGAGATGCCCACGCTGAATAAACCTTCTGTGAATCTGAAGTCATTTCTCTAACCCTTCTGACACTGAAATGTATATTTATTAATGATGTAGAAATACCGCTAGTCCCAACATTATCGCATCCAAATCTTAGATCTTAATCATATACAAATTTTGGGGAACCTTTTAATACCACGTATATATACATCTTAGGTCAAAACTGATATAACACCTGACCTTGCAATCTGATCGCCGATAGTAGGCTCCCCCACTTGGCGCGAAGCCATAGGAAACAACATCCAATGATCCACAAAACTAACCTTGACAGCTCGTACAAGACCAATCATGAGATACCCCAAGTCATCTACTAAGCTCATGTCCATTCTCGTGACAGTCAAACTCACTTCCTCCAGTGCCTTGAATGATAATATGTACCTTCCACTGAGTAGAAATCCCATACGAACCACATGGTCTCTAATACCACCAACTATCCTCAAATCAACATCCACCTCATGCCTCTACCATGATCGCGATAACTAGCCAACCAATTAAAACTTCCCAAGCTTGTACTTATCAACTAGATGCCAGAACTCGATGTACCCCCACGTGCACAACTGAACGATCTCTAAATACTTCCGCATCCTCAATCTGGACGACATGTTAAGACGATGGTTGAGTATCCCTGGCTTCCTCGTGGCCCATCCGCAACATCACGAACCGTTGGCGCATAGCTAATATCGAATGCGCAATATCATACATGAGAGGATGTAAAGGAACATAAGATATATGTTTCAAGCTGAATCAATATCGCACGAAAAGGAATGAAAGAAGTGGAATTTCCTAATAGTTTTCGTAACCTCTCCAAGATAAGTACAGATGTCTCCGTACCGACCCGCAAGACTCTACTAAACCTGCTTATGACTCATAGCACCTATGAACCTAGAGCTCTGATACCAACTTGTCACGACCCCAATTTCCCTCCGTAGGATATCGTGATGGCACCTAATCTCTAAGACTAGGTAAGCCTAACACTTGCTGATTTAATAATAAATCTCTAACCAAATAACTAATAAGCATGAAACAAGAGTTTATATAATAAGCCAACAATGATACAATATTCCAAAACCACTAGTACAAGTCATAAGCTTTTCTAAGAGTCATTAGAGATAACAATACATCATTGTCCCGGAATAATAGGACACAATGGAAATAAAGTGTAACAGAAGGTGACTACAGAGCCTGCGAACGTCTGGCAGGTGTACCTTGAAGTCTCGAGAAGCACATGCATAAGTCTCAGAACCAACTCGACCCGATGTACCTGGATCTACATAAAAATATGCAGAAGCATAGCATGAGTACACCACAGTGGTACCCAGTAAGTATCAAGCCTATCCTAGGTAGAGTAGTGACGATGCCGGTCAAGATACCTACCGGACATATAAACCTGTGCAGGATATGACATAAAGATAACAAGGTAGGAATATCAAAACAAGGCCAATAGCAAAAGGATCTCAAATTACAATTAGCAGTGAAAATAAGGGGAGCACAAATAGCAACAAGAAACAACCAAGTAACTAAGCAAACAATATAGTCGAGGTACAAATGAAATATGAATGGGTTCAAGTAAGGGAACCCGATGACAACTCAATCAACCAAATCATTCCTAATGCACGAATTTCAACAAGAATTACCCCAGGTACTACATCTCGTAATCTCAGATCATAAGTTACAACTTCCAAACCTTACACACATGGCATCTTGTGCCCATATTTTTTCAAATCACTTTCGCACGCCAAAATCCACGTGCTACCATGTACCTTGTATCTGTATCAAATGCTACTTTAAAATATTCAGGAGATTTAATCTTATACAACAAGGCATAATAACAACCTGGTATAAAGTAGGAAATCAATTGAAAATATAAAATTATTTTAGAAATTATTTGGGTGAAGAAAATAGCATTTTCAATTAAAATAAAGCATCGGATAGCTACTGAATTAAATTTAGAGTTTGTTAAATAAAAACATAACAACAATCTGTAAGTAAGATAAATCCATCAAATAGGGTGAGGAGTTTAAGTTAAAAAATCAATTAAAATTAAATATGACAACTATTAAGAATAGTAAAATACTGGAGGAAAAGACGAGTTTTAACGTAAGAGTCACATATAAGATAAGCATGTTAATAATTTCTTTATTTAAAACCGTTGTATTACCAACAACTCTACATGGTATGGGATAATGACTCAGCGTAGTAAATTCATCTTAAAAATCAGTTTACCAAAATAATAGTAATAGGAAAGAAAAACAGGAAATGACGGTAAAGCAGTAAACTAGTGAAACCAACTCAATCCTCTAAATCAGTAAACTCAGAGATATCAGTCCTCAGCATCTCACATGATAAATATAGAAGCTAACACAATACAACAATGAATACAACACACATAATTTGTTGCGGCGCGCAACCTGATCCCACCGTACAAACACGATCTTCCCTTATTCCACCATATAAATATCAATAATAATAAGTACATATGTGTTGCGGCGTGCAACCCGATCCCACCATATAATTAGAGTCAATATTATAATCCTCCCTTATTTCACATGTTGCGGTGCACAACCCGATCCAACCGTATCAATATAAATCCTCTTTTATTCCACCTATTGCGACGCGCAACCCGATCCACAAGAAATTTAAATTAACCGCAACAATACAATTCTCAATTTACAAGAATTTATACTATCATAGGGTATGAGCACACGACAATAAAGGAACCACATAAAAATCGAGGAACACAACAAATATTACAAAAGAAACAGGACAAGTAAAGCGCGTGAGAACTAAGGTGTGCAATTACAATAATTAAGACAAATAGGAGATAAGCACGGAGTCATGGAAGGAACATAACAATTAAGAGGGAACAAGACAATGAGGAAGGCAACAACTTCAACTAAAATATATAAGTGCAAAATAACAAGAAAGAGGAAGAACAAGTGCTAACAACGTCAAGTATAGCATGTAAGAGTAAATTAATAATGAAAGATATCACAAGTTACGACACTTCAATTAAAGGCATAGGAAGTGTTTAGATACTCAAAACCGGTCAAATACCATATATAGGTTGTGTACCCACTCGTCACCTCGCGTACACGGCTTTCACATAACATGAATAACACAATCATCTCAAATCCTAAGGGGTGGTTCCCCCCTCTCCCCCCCCTCCCACAAAGTTAGGCAAGATACTTACCTCAATTCAGCCAAATCAATTACTCAAATTAGCTTTTTCTTTACAAATTCACCTTTGCTCGGCTCAATCTAGCCAAATACGACTTAAATTCATCAAACAATGCAAGAAAAAATAATTTCAATTAACAAAGATATGATCTTTATATAATTTCCAAACAGTCAATAAAAGTCAACCCCGGCCCCGCCCGGTCAAATCCCGGGTCCAAGGGTAGGTCTTGACTACCCATAGCCCCACGAGTCCATATATGTATTTTGTTTACAAATCCGAGTGCAATTCGACTCTCATTTCCCAAATTTTTATTTTTTCAAAACTTTGGCAAAATCCCCAAAATTTTCCTTAGATTCTCATGAATTTGATGTTAAATCTAATGTATAATCATAAAATATAATTGAAAGTTTATTAAATTACTTACCCAATACTTTGGTATGAAAACCCCTCCACAAAGTCGCCTCACATCGAGGCTAGAGTTCAAAATGAAGCTAAATCCCAAAATGCTTAGCTAAAAACCAGCTGCAGATCTCGCATTTGTGACATGGGGTTCGCAAATTCGGACAAAGCATCACAAAAGCGACCCCTGACAGACCATACGAAGATCGCATTTGCGATCATATCTTAGCAAATGTGAAGCAACAATAGCCGCAAAACCGAACAATGTCATCGCAAAAGCGAACAATCCAGAGTCGCGAATGCGACTCCGGTATCGCATTTGCGATTGAAGCCCAATCCTCCCCTAGTTCTCAAATGCGAAAAGTACTCGCAAATGCGGTGGTCGCATTTGCGACCTACTCATCGCAATTGCGATGGCACCAGTACCAGCACACACAATTTTTAACAAAACATTCCGAAGCTAATCTAAAACTCACCCGAGCCCCAGAGACTCTAAACCAAATGCCCACACCAGTACAAAAACATAACACGAATTTGCTCGCGTGGTCAAAACATCAAAATAATCTCTAGAAGCACGACTCGAACGCCAAAACGCATGAAAATCACAATGGACTTCAAAAACTTCTAGAATCGAAACCAAGCATCCGAACCATATCAAATCAACTCCAAATAACACCAAAATTTGCAGGCAAGTTCCATATGATGAAACAGACCTATTCTAAGTCCCGAAACCAAAATTCTAATCCGATAGACTTAAATTCAAACCATGGTCAAACTTAGAAAAATACTAAACCTTTAACTTGCCAACTTCCGCCAAATGATGTCGAAACCCTATAGAAATATCCAAATACATATTCGGGTATACACCCAAGTCCAAAATTACCATCCGGCCCTACTGGAACCATCGAAACTCCGATTCGAGGTGAAATACTCTAAAGTCAAACCTTGGTTGATTCTTTCAACTTCGAGCTTCTCAAATGAGAGTCGCTCCTGAAACTCATTTCCGAACCACTCAAAATTCCGAGCCGATGATGCATGCAAGTCATAATACACTATGTTACTCATGACCTCAAACTGCCTAACCGGATACAACTGCTCACAACGATTAGTCGAGCCGTTACATAAATTTATAAAATCCCATATCCATTCATCGTCAGTTATTAGTACAAATTAGATTACAACCAGCATAAGGTTTTGTTATGGTTTCATTCCCATCTCAAGGTCTGTTATAGACATTTCTTAGTTTACAGCCCCATGACTGAGGCATTTGACATTGATTATCCCATGAAAAACTCCGTTTTTTCTTCTGTTTGGTATGTTGGTTCTGCCAATGGATTGATTTGTCTGGCCACAAAGAATAAATTTCCAACAAATTCAGAAGCTGATTTGTATATTTGGAACCCATCAATTAGGAAGTCGACGAAATTGAGTAAGTCAGGAATTACACCAAATGTGGCGTTTCTCTAATCACTTTAGATATGGTTGTGGATATGATGAGTTGCATGAAGATTATAAAGTGGATGTAATCAACGTCATTTGTGATTATCCTCAGTATAGTAAGATAAGGATTTACAGTCTGAAGAAGGATTGTTGGAGAACAGTAAAGGATTATCAGGGGTTTCTGATGGATTGTTCGGCCAAGTTTGTCAATGGAAAGCTTTATTGGTGCTCATCTGCAACTGAAAAGGTTGGTCAGTATAAGGACTGCAACATTATTTCTCTTGATTTAACATATGAGATATGGGGAAAGGTAGAGCAACCAAATTATGGACAACAATGCAAATTATTTAGTTTGAAGTTGGGAGTATTAAGAAGTAATCTTTTCGTCCTTTGTACTTATAATAAGGGAGCTCATTTCGATGTGTGGGTTATGAAGGAGGATTATTATGGAGTTAAAGCATCTTGGACAAAGATGTTGACCATCAATTATCCTTATGTGCGTTATCAACCATTTTGTGTGTCAAATAAGGGTGAAATTTTACTCTTGTTTAAATTATTTTTCATGATATACAATCTAAAGGATGATTCAACAAGACAGCTATAGATTCCTGAAATTAAAGGTAGTTTTCAGGAAGAAACCTTTGTCGAAAGCCTTGTTAGTCCGTTAGTTTATAGCGATAATCATGTCATTGATAACATGTAAGAGTTATACGTTATCCATTTTCAACTAGTACATTTAACTAGTTCACCTTCTCTTTTTGCAGTTCTTTTTTACATATTTATAGGACATGGCCCTTCATAAGAAGGTGTGGAGGACGATGATTGTATAATTACGTATTTTAGTCACTTATTGCACCCTAATTCATTGCACTTTACTTGTATTTGATGTTTAATTGATAGTGTTTTGCACTTATTGTGTGTTTTATGCCTTGTAGCTATATAGATGTTGTGGAATGAATTCGAGTGATTTGGAGCTTTGAAGTCTGAGTAAACGCCCAATGGATCAAGCCAGGATCGTGTTCAGGGGTCGAAGATCAAGTCTGGACGTCAAAACTTGAAGTTTGGTCCGTACTCTGAGAATTCTCCAGTGTCGCGGCGTGTGGGGTGCCACGCTTGTGCAATCCTTTGCTTCCTGTCAGAAACTAGCTCTCAGGATTTCCTCACTAATGCTCTGCATGGCGCGTCGCCCCATGCGGCGCGCCTGTGCAATTTTTACAGAGTTATTTTCCTATTTCTGCTAGGAAAAGATGATTTCATCTGAGCCCGACCCTACTTGGTATAAATACATGAAAAAATATTATTTTCTGAATTTTTGACAGATATTCGACCTAAGGAGGCTAAAGTGGAGTTGGAAGAATACAAGCACAATGATTTCATTGTTCATTCCTCACTCAAGACCCGAGTTTGGATCGAATTTATGTATTCCTATACTTTAATTTTATTTGTGATAAATTATTCCATATATATGGAGTAGTTCCCCTTTAGGGTTTGATGGATTTGATGTATTGATGATTGTTTGTGGATTATAACTCTAGTTTTATGTATTGAAGCATTTTTGGATTGTTGCATTTATATTCACTTGTTCATGTAATCGAGAGAGGTATAACTTGTGATATCTTTGCATTATATTGTTTGTTGAGTTTATTAATTCTTCTTAGTAATCGAAAGAGGTTAGTTGAATTATTGTTTAAACCTAGTTAGGAGAATAATCGAAAGAGATTTTCCTAAAGGCCAATCCACTACGCAATCTTGCATATCTTCATGTGCTTAAATTGGTTCATCTTGTGAGGTTAAGACTTAATCGAGAGAGGAATTTTTGCTTAATGTTTGAACTAATAATTGAGTGAATTCGAGAGACTCATTTGAATATAAGAAGTGAATTATCTAGAGTTAGATCCCAACCAATTATCTTGCACCTATACTATCAACCCCTATTTTCTCCCATTGATAACTTCATTGCTTATCTTTGTTTCGATTGTCATTAGTCAATAGCTTTAGACTCTTAGTTAATTTTAGTTAGAAATCATATAAATCTCAAATGTTGATCATGTTGGATAGCAACCAAGCCAGAAATTACGAGAATATTATTTAAATCCAATTCATGTGGATACGATATTATACTATATTATATTTGATTAGCGAGCATAATTTAAGTATGTGTTTCGAGCTAGTCAAATTTTTGCGCCATTACCGGGGATTGACAATCAATAGTGTTTGAAATAATTTATAGTGGTAATTAAGGAATTTCTTTTTATTTCTATTTTCTCTTTTTACGTTTGGTGTTTTTTGGATGTGCGCATGTTACAGGTTAAGATTGGTGCATGACTCAAACTTCTGCGAAGGAAGTGCTACCATACGAGCCAGAAAGTGAAAAACTGCTGCGACAGCTGAGGAAAGAAATAAATCTCACCGAGACATCAAAAAAGGTTGGGCAATCCTCAAGAAAAGAACTTATGGCTAGAAATGGTGAAGATAATATATATTTGGTTGCGAGAGAAGTAGCCCAACAAAGAGAATAAGCTACACGGCATGCTGAGGAAGCAGCTACTAGAAATGCACAGATTATCTACGAAGAAGAGACGGGTCGAAGAATTGCTCAAAATCAACTTTTGGCTGCAGATTAGTTCGAAAATATAGCTCCCATGCCTAGGAGATCCTTGGGCGATTATGCTAGATCGGTATACAACCAAAGATTATCAAGTGTGAGACCACCTCCAATTGCAGCTAACAATTTTAAGTTGAAGAAAGCGTTGCTTTAAACCCTTTAGAACTGCCTTGTCTTCAGTGGGAAGCCAAACGAAGATTTAAATACACATCTAATGGACTTTGAGGAGATTATGAACACTTTTCAATACAATGGTGTGTCACAAGATGCAGTGTATTTAAGGGCATTCCCCTTTTCTCTTAAAGATGATGTAAAGGAGTGGCTTCGAAGCTTGCCCACGGGATCGATTAGAACATGGGAGGAGACGACCAGAAAATTCCTTGATAAATATTTCTCCTCAGCTAAAACGGGAAAGTTTAGAAGAGAAATCTATAACTTCTGCCAGAAAGAGACTGAAACTATTTTTGAAGCATGGGAGAGGTTTAAGGAGATTGTTAGAAAGTTTCAACATAGTGGAATTGAACTCTGGATGCAACTCCAGGACTTTTGGAATGGATTGACACCGGCCTCACGTAGAACATTGAGCAATGCAGGTGGAGGCCCTTTGATGAAGAAGACTCCAGAGGAGATAGTCACAATTCTTGATGAGTTGTCTGAAGATGCAAATCAGTGGCCCTCTGAGAGTGTTGAAAGAAGAAGATCAACTGGTGTTCACCAAGTTAATGCTAATACATCTGTGATGGTACAACTTGATGCTATGGCTAAAGAAATAAGGAAGCTGACCTTGGCTGCAATACAAAGTGAGCCGCATGCAGCACGTGATATATGCGGAAGAAGACACCCTACTCATGATGTCAAGCCTCAATTGAGGAAGTAAAAGCTGTGGAAAATTACAACTTTAATTCAATGGGTCAAAAGCACCCTGGTTTTTCATGGAGTTCACCTGGGGGTACCGCAAATACATGGCAACAAAACAACCCCAGATTTCTGGGACAAAGAGCTCCTGGTTTTATGAATCAGCCAAGGCAGCAGTTTCAGCCTCAATAGCTCAATCAACATGGTCTAGAAGATCTCATGAAGGCCTTCATTGTGAAAACACATGAAATATTTGAAGTACAAGGGACAACAATACGTAATTTAGAGAAGCAAGTGGGACATATTGAAACAATATTATCTGAGAGGGTTCATGGCACTCTTCCTGCTGATATTGAAAGAAATCCCAAAGAAACAGCGAATGTTATATCCTTGAAAAGTGGGAAAGTGTTGAAAGACCCCACCCCGATTCAAAAAGATGTGATACTTGAAAAAGAAAGTGGGGAGCAACTGAAGAATGATGTTGATAAAAATAAGAAGGGCCAAATGAAAGTTGAGAAAAAGAAGAAGGAAGAAAAATCGAGAAGGGAGGAACATGAGGAGAGCAAGTATATGCCGACGCTACCTTTCCCTCAAAAGCTATATAGAGAAAAGCTGGACAAGCAGTTTGAGAGATTTCTGGATATGCTGAAAAAGGTTCATGTAAACTTATCATTCATAGAAGTTCTCTCACAAATGCCTACTTACGCCAAATTTTGAAGGAGATCCTTACAAATAAGAGGAAGATAAAGGAGATCTCAGTGGTCAAGCTCACAGAGCATTGCAGTGTAATATTATAAAATAAACTCCCACAAAAGTGTGGAGATCCAGGGAGTTTTACTATACCTTGCTCTTTAAGCTCTATTAAGTTTTGATAAGTCTTTATGTGATTATGGTGCCTCAATTAATCTAATGCCTCTATCTATTTACAAGAAACTAGAGAAAGAGATCAGAGAGATAAGGTCTGCACTAATATCTTTGCAGCTGGCAGACCAAACAACTCTGATACCCGAGGGGGATAGTGGAAGGTGTGTTAGTTCAGGTGGATAAGTTCATATTTCTTGTGGATTTTATAGTGCTGAAAATGGAGGAAAACAAGGAGGCCCCCCTCATCTTAGGAAGACCATTCTTAGCAATGGGCAGAGCGATATTAGATATACACGAGAGAAAACTCATGCTTAGAGTGGGTGAGGAAACTGTGATTTTCAAGATGGATGTAGAAAAGGAGGTGCAAAAAGGAAAACCAGCTGCAAGTGTTGAGTGAAAAGGGCTCAAAAGAGAAGGCTGCATTGAGCGAGAAAGACAAGTGTGGGGTGTACCCCAAAAAGGCTGAGAAGAAGCTATCTGCATGGATGTGTGCATTAGTTCAGGCGGGGGGAATGGAGCCACTACTAGAAATTCGGCAAAAACCGACCAAGGTCGACCGACCAACATTGGTCGGTCAAAAAACCGGCCAAAAAACCGACCAAAGTTGGTCGGTGTTTCAAATTTTTTTTTTTTTTTACGAAATCGACCAACTTTGGTCGGTTTTCTTTGGCATAAAAATACGAGAAACTATTTTTGAGTCCCGAGAAATTTATTTTTCAAGAAACCGACCAACTTTGATCGATTTTTCAATTAAAATAAATAAAAATTAATATTAAAAAAACCGACCAAAGTTAGTCGGTTAATTCGGCCGGTCATTTTAAAAAACCGACCAACTTTGGTCAGTAATTTTATTTTTTAATAAAACCGACAAACTTTGGTCAGTTATTTTCATGCGAAAATACAATTAAAGAGTATAAATCAAATAAAAGACAGTCTTAAAATAAAATGCACCAATGGTCAGACCTCGATTTGATTCCCAGATGGTGAATCTTTTGATTACATAATTAAAATACTGACCAATTTTAGTCGGAAAAAAACCGACCAAAGTTGGTCGGTTTTTTTTGCAATATTTGTTTTTGAATTTAATTGACCGACCAAAGTTGGTCGGTAATTTGCGACCAACTTTAGTCGATATGGCTTTCCGACCCCTAAAATACCGCCCACACGTAAATGGTCGCATTTTGGACGGTTATTAGCCATTACCGACCAAAGTTGGTCAGTTTTTACCAGATTTCTAGTAGTGAGCCCGACTTCGACTCAGACCCCGACTAGATATTCAGGGAAGTTTCCTCTATCTTGTGCTTTTTAATTGTGTGTCATGGGGACATGCCACAACTTAAAGTGTAGGGGTGGGGGATATGTTGTATGTATGTATGTATATTAGTTTTAGGTTTTTTTTTTGTTTTGTTAGTTTTAGTAGTTAGAGATAGAAAAAAAATAGAAAAAACATAAAAATTTTAAATTTTTTTGATTTTTCCGAACAATGGATATCATTCGACAGGTTTCTTGAGGGATTAAAGTCGAATGAAAAAGAAAAATTATAGGTAGTGTAATAATTTCTCCTTGGCTTTTCTTTGTACCGCGGTTCTTTTCCAAGGGTTTTGTTTGAACCGGGTGTAGTTAGTTTTTATTTTTTTTAGGAGAGGAAAATCTTGTGTTGTGGTTTGAATTGAAGGCAGTATCTTATGACTTTATTATACCTTGAGAATAGTGAGTGCTTTAGTTGTGACGCTTAGGCTTAGTTTTTGACTCGTGGATAAGTACCTTAAATTGTATGATCTTAACTTTGCTTAATTGCTTTGACTAGAGTGTCGTGATAGTCCTATCCTGAGTGAGTTATGTGTCATGTGTGTGTTAGGCGTTGTGTATTTTGTGCATTGCATTTGATGTCTAGAACTTGCCCCGTGTGTTTGCAAAGCAAAATAGTAGTTTATTCAGTCATGGAAATGATATAGGCATTTCTTTATTGAGCCAGTTATACGCTTTTACCCACCTAATTGTTATGTATCTTAGTTAACTCCTTTGAACCTATAATCATGTTTCTTTGGCAACCATATTACAAGCCTTACCCATTTATTTGAATTGACCATCTATTTAAACCTTGTACCTCTTGTGAGCACTTAAAATTTGTTATGAACTTTGTAAAAGTTGAAGTGTGGGGTGGTTGGTTTGGCTTTTGAGTGGAACTATTGAAATAAATAGAAAGGTGCATTTCTTAGAAAAAGAAAGAGCCACTTGAATTGAAAAAGAAAGGAAAAAAAAAATAAGTGTATGATTGTGAAAAATATTCTTTGATAGTGATGAATCTTGATGTAATTGTGCTTAAAGAAGTAGGGAGTTAATGTATATTGATGTGAAGGTGTAGTTGTGGTTTGGCATAAGTGTGGGGTTTTGAATAGCTAATGGTATGTATTAAAATGCTTAGGGAGGTGTACCCACTCTTATATCTAAATGTATCCTACTCATCCCGCAACCTACATTACAACCAATGAAAGTTCTACTTCATCCTTGATTGAATGAGCTCATTTAGTAGAGTAATACACTACGGGCAAGCCTATGGTACGTCTTTTGTGGCATATGAATGTTGTTTCTAAGAGTGAGTGAATTCTTTCTAGCTTGAGTTTCTGATTGTTCTTAAATTTTATTGTGTGTGAAACTACTCTTTATTGTTGTGTGAGGGCACCTGATTCATGAAGGAAAGGTAATGCTTGACCTCTGTGTTAGAGTAAGTGAGAGGCGATGATGTTACAGTATTGTGTTTAATCTGTTTTAAATATTCGTAGTGTGATGAGTTATGAGAGTTATTGAAAAAGGTCGTGTTTATTTGAAGTGTATTTTGATTGCTCGAAGACGAGCAATGGTTTAAGTGTGGGGTGTTGATGGTAGGCTATAATTGCATATTTTAGTCGCTTATTGCGCCCTAATTCACTGCACTTTATTTGTATTTGAGCTTTAATTGATAGTGTTTTGCACTTATTGTGTGTTTTATGCCTTGTAAGAGTGATTCCGAACTATGTAGATGTTATGGAATGAATTTAAGTGATTTGGAACTTTGAAGTCTGAGTATAAGCCCAAATAATCAAGCAGGGATCGTGTTCAGGGGTCGAGGACTAAGTCCGGACGTCAAAAATTAAAGTTTGGTCCGTACTCTGAGAATTCTCCACTGCCATGACACGTGGGGCGGCGCGTGGGGTGCCACGCTTGTGCAATCCACTACTGCCTGTAAGAAATTAGCTCTCCTGATTTTTTCACTAATGCCTCAGATGGCGCGTCACCCCATGCGGCGCGCCTGTGCAATGTTTATAGAGTTATTTTCCTATTTCGGCTAGGAAAATGTGATTTCATCTGGGCCCGACCCTACTCGGTATAAATACATGGAAAAACATTATTTTCTGAACTTTTGACACATATTCGACCTAAGGAGGCTAAGGAGGAGTTGGAAGAACACGAGCACAAGGATTTCATTATTTCTTCCTCACTCAATACCCGAGATTGGGTCGAATTTATGCTTTCCTATACTTTAATTTTATTTGTGATGAATTACTCCACATCTATGGAGTAGTTCCCCTTTAAGGTTTGATGTATTTGGTGTATTAATGATTGTTTGTAGATTATTACTTTAATTTTATGTATTGAAGCTTTTTTGGATGATTTAGTTGTTGCATCTATATTCACTTGTTCATGTAATCGAGAGGGCCATAACTTGTGATATCTTTGCATTATATTGTTTGTTGAGTTCATTAATTCTTCTTACTACTCAAAAGAGGCTAGTTGAATTATTGATTAAACCTAGATAGGAGAATAATCAAAAGAAGTTTTCCTAAAGACCAATCCACTATATATTCTTGCATATCTTTACGTGCTTAAATTGGTTCATCTCGTGAGGTTAAGACTTAATCGAGAGAGGAGTTTTTGCTGAACGTTTGAACTAATAATTGAAGAGACTCAGTTGAACACTAAAAGTGAATTATCTAGAGTTAGATTCCAACCAATTATCTTGCATCTATCCTATCAAATCCTATTTTCTCCAATTGATAACTTCCTTGCTTATCTTTGTTTCGATTGTCATTAGTCAATAGCTTTAGACTTTTAGTTAATTTTAGTTAGAAATCATATAGATCTCAATTGTTGATCATCTTGGATAGCAACCAAACTAGAAACTACGAGAATACTGTTTAAATCCAATTCCCATGGATACAATATTATACTATACTATATTTGATTAGCGAGCATAATTTAAGTGTGCGTTTCGAGCTCATCAAATTTTGGCGCCGTTGTCGGGGATTGGCAATTAATAATGTTTGAAATAGTTTGTAGTGCTAATTCAGGAATTTTTCTTTTTATTTCTATTTTCTCTTTTTACGTTTGGTGTTCTTTGGTTGTGCGCAAGTTACAAGTTACATGTTAATATTGGTTCATGACTCGAACTTCTGCGAAGGAAGTACTACCATACGAGCCAGAATTTGAAAAACATCTGTGACAGTTGAGGAAGGAAAGAAATCTCACTGAGACATCAGAAAAGGTTGGACAATCCTCAACCAAAGAATTTATGGCTGGAAACGGTGAGGATAATGTAGATTCGACTGCGAGAGAAGCAGCCCAACGAAGATAACAAGCTGCATGGGATGCTGAGGAAGCAGCTATTAGAGATGCACAGATTATCTACGAAGAAGAGAGGGGTCGGAGAATTGCTCAAAATCAACCTTTGGCTGCAGACCAGTTCGGAAATATAGCTCCCATGCCTGGGAGATCCTTGGGCGATTATGCTAGACCGGTCTACAACCAAGGATTATCAAGTGTGAGACCACCTCCAATTGCAGCTATATAGCCCCCTTAACCTACAACAGGCTCCATCAGTTATTTGTCCCTCTCGGCTCCCTGTACAAAAGTTTGTATAGTCAAGGAACATCAGAAAGATATAATCTGTCCATATGTCTCTCCAAATTGAATGCATTCTGTACATGTCTCATTCAAAGAGAGTTGAAGTATGTCCATGTAAAATTCACCCCTAGCTTCTTTTGGCAGGGTTATGTATTCAGGTTTTCAGAACACTTATTGACCATTTCATTTAAGGAAACTAGATTGAGAAAAAAGAACAATGAGAATTATGGAACTAGTGTTAAGTTCTGACATATATTAAATCTGACTTTGGTCTTTTCCTTGCGTTATGTTGTTAATTCTCTCTTTCCGACAATCTTTCTCTGTCATTTACTTCTTTGATGAAGTACTGACCAAATCTTCTTTTCACTATGACAAAAATTGTAATGAAAGCACGGATTTTGGGAGCAAAGCTGCAGCATATAGTCGTCAGAGTGGAGTGAACACGATTTCTAATTTTTCGTATGCTAATGTCACGCCATCTTCATGAATTCGGGCAATAGGCTTTGAATCGCCTAAAATTTTGTGAGTCTTAGAAACGACCTAATGAATAATAGTTGTTGTTTCACCATGACCATTCCTCATTTTTTAGTATTTTAGGGTCATAAAACAGAAATACAAGACGATTTCCAATTTTTCGTATGCTAATGTCTACGCCGTCTTCATGAATTCGGGTGATGGGCTTTAAAATTTTGTGGGCCGATAAAAAACGACCTAATGAACAATAGTCATTATTTCACCACGATTGTTCCTCGTTTTTAGGCATTTTAGGGCTTACAACATGAATTCAGGACAATTTCCAATTTTTCGTGTGCTAATGTCCACGCCACTTTCATGAATTTGGGCGACAGACTCCAAATCGCCTAAAATGAGCAGTGTGTTGCAATTTATGATTTCTTAAATTAATCAGGCCGGCATGATCTATTGAAGTGGTGTACTACTTGCAATTTGGTTGTCCCTGTTACACAATTCAAACCAATATAGTATATAATATTTTGTATATGAATAAAAAAATACTTTGTGCCATTTTATATTAAATATGGTTGATCCGAACTTCAACTATGTATAACTACTTCCAGAATATTATTGACTTAAAAAGTTTGTGCATCCTCAAATCAACATTTAGGAAGGTGAACTAACAATAGAGAGTCTCATGTTTCCACACCCAAACATCACATACAATCGTGCTAGTTTTTCAACAACTTTCCCTATATATAGTTACCCTTTAGTAATTGATCAAACGCACTCAATTAAACAGAATTCCAACTTCTATTATTTACTCTATTTCTTTAAACAAAGCAATATATCAAATTGACACAATGGCTTCTTCCAGTTGCAACTGCTCAATCCTTTTCTTGATCATAGCATTATTGTCCTTATCAAGCATCACTACAACACATGCTGCTCGCAACCTACTGCAACTTCCAAACTTGCCAACAATACCGTCATTGCCTCAGCCAACAATGCCGCAGTTGCCTAAAATTCCCAACTTGCCAACCGCAGCCACATTGCCACCATTGCCAACACTTCCAACAGCAACACCATTGCCTTCTTTGCCTACATTGCCCTCTGTTCCGAAGATGACTCTGCCACCAATGCCTGCTATGAATCCTATTCCCAACATGCCTTCACTTCCAAACATTCCAACTATTCCAACCTTGCCTACACTTTCACCTCCTCCATCCAATTGATCTTGCGGATTCTAAAATTTTACCTATTTTATGCTGTGTGATGTCTACCGGTTGTTTTTTCTTTATTTGTCGTTTTAAAGTTTTGAGTGATTCTTAATTATGTATTGTACTGTACTCTCCGAGAGTGTTGTGCATTTATTGGCCCAGTAGTAACTGTATTTTATTAATTTGATTGACTTTTGTGTAGTTATCCGGTATATTTTCCTGATAAGCAAAGATCAATCTAGCTATATGCATTTTCCGAAGAAATTTTAATAAGCTTTATCATTTCCATTTTTGACCGAAAGAAATCGCGAATAAAGGAAGTTCAAGTAGAGCGAATATAAAGCAATCCCGAATTCGTGCAGATGGCGTGGACTATAGCACACGAAAATCTAGGAATCGTCCTGAATTCCTATTTTATGGCCCTAAAACGCCAAAAAAGGAGGAACAATCATGGTGAAATGATGACTATTGTTCATTAGGTCATTTTTATGGGCTCGTAAAATTTTAGGAGATTCAAGGCTGGTCGTCCGAATTCCTAGATTGTGAGGACTATATAGCACACGAAAGTCTAGAAATCGTCTTGAATTCCTGTTTTTATGGCCATAAAATGCCAATAAATGAGGAATGGAATGGAAAAACGATAACTATTATTCATTAGGTCGTTTTTGTTGGATCACATAATTTTAGGAGATTCGGGGCTTGTTGCCCGAATTCATGTAGATAACATGGACTATATTATACTAAAAACTAGGAATCGTCCTGAATTTCTATTTTATGGCCCTAAAACGCCAAAAAATGAGAAACAATCATATTGAAGCGATGACTATTATTCATCAAATCGCCCGAATAAATGCAGATGACGTGGACTATAACACATAAAAATTTGGGAATCGTCCTGAATTCATGTTTTATGGCCCCTATATCACCAAAAAGTGAGGAACGGTCTGGAAAACAGATGACTATAGTTCATTAGGTCATTTTTGATGGACCAACAAAATTTGAAGAGATTCGGTGCCGGTCGCCCGAATTCAGGCAGATGGCGTGGACTATAACATATGAAAAATCTGGGAATCGTACTAAATTCCTATTTTATGTTCCTAAATGCCAAAATACGAGGAACGATCATGGCGAAGCGATGATTATTTTTTATTAGCTTGATTTTGATGGGCCTGAAAAATTTTAGGAGATTCGGGACTAGTCGGCCGAATCCATGCAGATGGCGTGGACTATAGCATACGAAAATCTAGAAATCGTCCCGAATTTCTGTTTTATGGTCCTAAAACGTCAAAAATTGAGGAACGATCATGGGGAAGAGATGACTATTACTAATTAGGTAATTTTTATTGGCCCATTAAAGCTTAGGAGATTCAGGGCCGGATGCCAGAATTCATGCAGATGGCACACGACAATCGGAAAATCCGGCAGAATTTTAATTTTATGGCCCTAAAATACCAAAAATTAAGTAACGGTCATGGCGAGGCGGTGACTATTATTTCCTAGGTCATTTTTAATAGGCCGACAAAATTTTAGGTGATCCGTGTCCGATAGTTCGAGCCCATGCAGAAAATATGGGCTATAGCACATGAAAATATGAGAATAAGGTAGAATTCTAGTTTTGTGGCCCTAAAACGTCAAAAAAAGAGTAACGGTCATGGCGTGACGGTGACTATTGTTCTTTAGGTCGTTTATGATTGGCCGAAAAAGTTTTAGGCGATCTGGGCCCGGTCGCCCGGGACCATGCAGAGGCATGGGCTATAGCACACGAAAATCTCAGAATCGGGCGGAATTCTAGTTTTATAGTCCTAAAATACCAAAAAATGAGTAATGATCAAGGCGAGGTGGTGAATATTGTCCCTTGGGTTATTTTTTATGGGACGGTAAAATTTAGGCGATCTGGGTCCGGTGGCTCGGGCCCATGCAGAAAGCGTGGGCTATAGCACGCAAAATCTGGTAATCGAATGAAATTCTAGTTTTATGGCCCTAAAATGCCAAAATATGAGTAACCGAAATGGCGAGGTGGTGATCATTGTTCCTTTGGTCATTTATGTTGGGCCGATAAAATTTTAGGTGATCCGGGTCCGGTGGCCTGGGCCTATGCAGAAGATGTGGGCTATAGCACACGAAAATGAGCGAAATTCCAGATTTATGGCCCTAAAATGCCAAAAAAGAGTAACTGTCATGGCGATACGGTGACTACTATTCCTTAGGTTATTTGTGAAGGACCGGAAAACTTTTAGGCGATCTAGATCCGGTGGCTCGGGCCCATGAAGAAAGCGTCGGCAATAGCAGACGAAAATCTTGAAATCGGGCGGAATTCCAGTTTTATGGCCCTAATACGCTAAAAACGAGTAATGGTCATGGAGAGGAAGTGAATACTGTTCCTTAGGTCGTATTTGATGGGTTGAAAATTTTTTAGGCGATCGGGTCCAGTGGCCCGGGCCCATGCAGAAGGCGTAGGCTATAATAGCATAAGAATATTTGGGAATCGGGCGAAATTTCAGTTTAGTGCCCTAAATCGCCAAAAAACGAATAACGGCCATGGCGTGGCGGTGACTATTGTTCCTTAATCCGTTTATGATGGGCCGGCAAAATTTTAGGCGATCCGGGCCTAGTTGCCCGGGCCCATGCTGAAGGCGTAGGCTATAACATACGAAAATCCGAGAACCTACCGAAATTTCAGTTTTATGGACCTAAAACGCTAAAAAATGAGTAACGGTAATGACGAGGCCTTGACTACTGTTTCTTAGGTTGTATATGATGGCCGGAAAAATTTTGTACTGTACTCTCTGAGAGTGTTGTGCATTTATTGGCCCAGTAGCAACTATCTTTTATTAATTTGATTGACTTTTGTGTAGTTATCCGGTATATTTTCCTCATAAGCAAAGATCAGTTTAGCTATATGCATTTTCCGAAGAAATTTTATTAAGCTTTATCATTTCCATTTTTGACCGAAAGCAATCGCGAGTAAAGGAAGTTCAAGTAGAGCGAATATAAAGCAATCTAAATTCATGCAGATAGCGTGGACTATAGCATACGAAAATTTAGGAATCATCTTAAATTCCTGTTTTATGGCCCTGAAACGCCAAAAATGAGGAACAATCATGGTGAAGCGATGACTATTGTTCATTAGGACATTTTTATGGGCTCGTAAAATTTTAGGAGATTCGAGGCTAGTCGTCCGAATTCATATAGATTGCGTGGACTATAGCACACGAAAGTCTAGAAATCGTCTTGAATTCCTGTTTTTATGGTCATGAAACGCCAATAAATGAGGAATGGTCATGGAAAAGCAATGACTATGGTTTATTAGGTCATTTTTTATGAGATCACATAATTTTAGGAGATTCGGGGCTTGTTGCCCGAATTCATGCAGATGGCGTGGACTATAGCATACTAAAAATTGGGAATCGGCCTGAATTCCTATTTTATGACCCTAAAACGCCAAATAATGAGGAACAATCATGTTGAAGCGTGACTATTGTTCATCAAGTCATTTTTATGGGCCCGTAAAATTTATTAGATTCAGGGTTGGTCACCAAAATTCATGTAGATGGCGTGGACTATGCACACGAATATTTGAGAATCATCCTGAGTTTCTGTTTTATGGCCCTAAAATGTCAGACATGAGGAACGGTTATAGTGAAGCGAAGGCTATTATTCATTAGGTTATTTTTTATGGGTTCGCAAAACTTTAGGTGATTCGGGTTGGTCATTTGAATTCATGCAGATGACGTGGACTATAGTACATGAAAATTTAAAAATCGTCCAGAATTCTTATTTTATAGCCCTAAAACGCCAAAACATGAGGAACTATCATGTTGAAGCGATAACTATTATTCATCAGGTCATTTTTATGGGCCCGTAAAATTTATTAGATTCAGGGTTGGTCACCCGAATTCATGTAAATGGCATGACCTATGCACACGAATATTTGGTAATCTTCTCGAATTACTGTTTTAGGGCCCTAAAACACCAAAACTGAGGAATGGTAATGATGAAGCGGTGAATATTGTTCATTAGATCATTTTTTATGGGCTCGCATAATTTTAGGCGATTCAGGCTGGTCATCCAAATTTATGTAGATTGCGTTGAATATAGCTCAAGAAAGTTTGGAAATCGTCTTGAATTCTTGTTTTATGGCCATAAAACGTCAAAAAATGAGGAATGGTCACGACAAAGTGATGACTATTGTTCATTAGGTTGTATTTTATGGGCTCACATAATTTTAGGAAATTTGGGGCCTGTTGCCCAAATTCATGCAGATGACATGGACTATAGCATACGAAAAGCTTGGAATCGTCCTAAATTCATGTTTTATGGCCATAAAATGCCAAAAAATAAGGAACAATCATGGAGAAACGATGATCATTTTTACTTACTTCATTTTTTACGGGCCCGCAAAATTTTAGGAGATTTAGAGCCGGTCGCCCGAGTAAATGCAAATGGAGTGGACTATATAACACATGAAAATTTGGGAATCATCCTGAATTCATGTTTTATGGCCCCTATAACACCAAAAAATGAGGAACAGTCTGGAAAAGCGATGACTATAGTTCATTAGGTAATTTTTGATGGGCCAACAAAATTTGAAGATATTCGGTGTCGGTCGCCCGAATTCACGCAGATGGCGTCGACTCTAACATACAAAAATCTGGGAATCCTACTAAATTCCTGTTTTATGGTCCTAAATGCCAAAATACGAGGAACGATCATGGAGAAGCGATGATTATTATTCATTAGCTTGATTTTGATAAGCCTAAAATTTTTTAGGATATTCGAGACTAGTCGGCCGAATTCATGCAAATGGCGTGGACTATAGCATAGAAAAATCTAGGAATCGTCCTAAATTCCTATTTTATGGCTCTAAGATGTCAAAAAATGAGGAACAATCATAGGAAAGAGATGACTATTACTAATTAGGTAATTTTTTATTGGCCCACAAAAGCTTAAGAGATTCAGGGCCGGACACCAGAATTCATGTAGATGGTATGGACTATAACACATGAAAATCGAGAAATTCGGCAGAATTTCAATGTTATGGCGCTAAAACGCCAAAAAATGAGTAACGTTGATGGCGATGCGGTGACTATTGTTTCCTAGGTCATTTTTGATAGGCCGATAAAATTTCAGCCGATCCGGGTCCGATTGCTCGAACTCATGCAGAAGGCATGGGCTATAGCACATGAAAATCTGAGAATTGGGCAGAATTCCAGTTTTATGGCCCTAAAACATCAAAAACGAGTAACGGTCATGGCGTGGAGGTGACTATTGTTACTTAAGTCGTTTATGATAGACCGAAATTTTTAGGCGATCCGGGTCCGGTCGCCCGGGACCATGTAGAAGCATGTGCTATAGCACACGCAAAATCTGGGAATAGGGTGAAATTTTAGTTTTATAGCCCTAAAATACTAAAACATGAGTAACGGTCATGGAGAGGTGATGACTATTGTCCTTTGGGTTATTTTTGATGGGCCGGTAAAATTTAGGCGATCTAGGTCCGGTGGCTCGGGCCCATGCAGAAGGCGTGAGTAACGAAAATAGCGAGGTGGTGACCATTGCTCCTTAGGTCATTTATGTTGGGCCGATAAAATTTTAGGCGATCCGGGTCCGGTTGCCTGGGCCTATGCAGAAAGCGTGGGCTACAATATACGAAAATCTAGAAATTGAGCAAAATTTCAGTTTTATGGCCCTAAAATGCCAAAAGAGTAACAGTTATGGCGAGGCGGTGACTACTGTTCCTTAGGTCATTTGTGATGGACTGGAAAATATTTAGGCGATTTGGGTCCGGTGGCCCGGGCCTATGTAGAAAGCGTGGGCAATAGCAGAAGAAAATCTGGGAATCGGGCAGAAATCCAGTTTTATGGCTCTAACACGCTAAAAACGAGTAATGGTCATGGCGAGGCGGTGAATATTATTCCTTAGGCCATATTTGATAGGCCAAAAATTTATTATGCGATTCGGGCCTAGTGGACTGGGCCCATGTAGAAGGCGTGGGCTATAATAGCACACGAATATCTAGGAATCAGGCAAAATTTTAATTTTAGTGCTCTAAAATGCCAAAAAATAAGTAGCAGCCATGGCGTGGCGGTGACTATTGTTCCTTAAGTCATTTATGATGGGCCAACAAAATTTTTGGCAATCTGGGCCAGGTTGCCCGGGCCCATGCAGAAGGCGTAGGCTGAGAATCTAGCGAAATTCCAATTTTATGGACCTAATACGCTAAAAAATGAGTAACGGTAATGGCGATGCCTTGTCTACTGTTTCTTAGGTCGTATATGATGGGCCGGCAAATTTTTAGGCGATCAGGGTCTGGTGGCCCGTGTCCATTGATAAGTGTAGATTTTTACCATTTATTAGCACCTTTTACCTTTTGTTTTAGTCCGAAAGTATTGATTTATATTCCCAAAATTAATGAAAGTGTGCAAATTGCAGGAATGTTGGAAGTTTTGCTCTTTTGAAAAAACTCGACTCAAAAAGGAGTGTTCCGACTCACAAGGCAAGAAGGGTAGCAACACACAAGAAGTGTAGTCCGTAGAGGTATTTCTGCGGCCGTAGAACTAGTGAAGAAGCCGAATAGACTTTAAGTAGAAGTGCAGACTACACATGAATTGTGCAGCCGAAAAACAGGGTCCACATTGACAAAAATTCAAAAATTCAGAGAGTGTGAAAATGAACAAGACTTGAAGCCTTGCCTTAAGTGCGGACAACACAAGAATTGTACGGCCGCATAAGCTAACTTGCAGCCGCATACCAATTTTTGCGGCTGTAGAATCCAAGTCCCTGCAAGACCAAGCAATGTGCGGACCGCACATGGAATTGTGTGGTAGCAGAACCTCCCGAGGGGCAGTTTTGTTAGCGAATTTTGGGCCACTATAAATAGATGAGAATCATATTTTTAGGTTAAGTTTGGAAGTTCAAGCAGCTGTAGCCGTTGTAATTTTCTATTTTAGTAAATTTGTGGTCATTTAGGCATTAAAACATCATAGTTTATCATTTTAATCTTACATTATGAGTTTAACTAATATTTCTTCTTTGTTTTCTTCATTTTCTACTATGAGTAGCTAGACTTTTACTAGGGTTGTGACCCAAGCCTAGTGTGTAAACCTTATGCGTATTTAATTTAATGCTTGTTTATGATTCAGTGTTGATTAGCCTTGTTTATGCTTTAATTTTAGAATTATTGGATGCAAACATTGATTCATGCATTTTTGACTTGGTCTTTGCTTGAGAAAGATGGACCTAGTCTAGGAAAGCTTGGCTAACAAGAAATTGTTCTAATTAAGGATTTGATTAGCTAATTAAAGGGTTTGAACTATAGATAGGAAAAATCCGACTTGACCTCATATCAACTATTTAGCTTGATACCCATTTGGGCTTGAGAAAGCCAAATTGGAAAAAATCATTCTATGACCGAGAGTTATTGAGTGAGTAACATAGAGTTGAGAGCTTATAATACACCCGATCAATAAAACAAGTGTTAACGTACTTAACCTATTGAGCAAACACCTAGGTGAAGGTCACACTCCTAGGCTTTTTAACCATTTGGTAAAAATAACAAAAATAATCATTCACTTTCTAATTTTTTCTCATTAGTTCATAATTGTTAGTGATAATTTAGAAGTAGAAAACACAGCCCTTTGTTTGGAAGTGCAATTTCGTTATTTCATTTGCTCTCATCAAGTGTATACCCTAACACCCATATTAAACTCCTTGTGAAAATTGACCCCGACTCTTGTTGGGTACTATTCTTCCAACGACCGTTTCCACTCACTATTGAGTGCGGATTGGACGTGGATCAATTTTTAACGTCGTTGCCAGGAAGTTAAAATGGCACTAGCTATATATTTGAGTGTGTTTTTGGAATATCTTCTTTCCCTTCTGTGTTACTAATTTGTGTGAGAAATTATAGGTACCAACATGGCGAACAATGATCTCGGAAATTTGCATTTGGGGGAATTGAACGGCGAGGAGGATCAAGTAGATGTGGTACCTCTTGAACCTCAAGCCAACCAGGGAATCTGGGTACCTCATGACAATGTGCCCATTCCACCCCTACCTCTACCACGAGCGACTCCACACCAGATATTGCCCAACGAAGGTTATGTTAGTGCAATAGTCCCTCCCCGTATTAGGGCGAGCAACTTTCAAATCACCAATGTAATGCTCTCTTTGCTTGAGCAATGAGGTTTCCTTACCGGTGCTCCAACTCAAAATTCTTATAAACAATTGAAGGGCTTTGTGGGCATATGTTGGGGTAGCAAGCAAGCTAATGTTTCCGAGGATGCATTGAGGCTAAGGTTTTTTTCCTTCTCTCTACAGGGGAAAGTTTTAGATTGGTTGGAATGATTGCCAAGTCATTCAATTCACACTTAGGATGAGTTGGCAGAAAAGTTCATTGCTAGGTTTTTCTCTCTCAGGCACATGGCTACTCTTCGAGATGAGATCTTGGCATTCAAGCAAGAGCCGAATGAACCACTACACGAAATATGAGAGCGCTATAGGGCAATGGTTAAGGACTGTACCAACAACGATATGACAAAAAATATGATTCAACAAACCTTTTATTGTGGGATTAACAACACCAACCAATATGTAGTGAATCAACTAGCTGGTGGGAACTTTATGACTATGCCTTATGCGGAGGCATATGAAACATTGGATGCGACGGCGGAAACGTCGTCGGCTTGGCAATCCCGGGCCAATATTTCACAAGGTGATCCGAATATGATCCACCTTCACAAAGAATTACAAGATCATGGGCAAGCCATTGCCGAACTGACCACTACCATCACTCAATTAGGGAAGGCCCAACTAAATCAAGTGCAAGCTCCTAAGCAAGTTAATGCTATGGAGGGAGTGAATATGATGGTGAACAAGAGGAGGACCAAGGGTCCACACGTACAAACTCGAGTGGTGAACTATGTGCAAGATGATGGTGGTTTCGAGCAAGATGATTCTTATAATGACCAATAGGAGGGAGTGCAATACATGGATAATTTTCAAGGGCAAAGAAACAACTTCCATGGCCAAAACCAACAACAATGGCGACCACAAACCAATCATGGAAATTGGAATTCTAACAATCAAAGGAATTGGCATAACAATAACAATCAAGGGAATTGGAGTGAAAATAACCAATGAAATTGGGGAGGAAGCAATTAAGGTGGATGGAGTAACAACCAAGGCAACCGGGGGTAGGGTTTTCAAAGGCCCCCAATATACCAACAACCGAGTAAATCACCTCCTTATTCTTTCCATGGTTCAAGTTCTTCAAAAAATGAGATGGGACGTACTGAAAGTATGTTCAAGAAAATTATGAAAAAAATGCCGATTCGGATGCCCAACTTGCCTCACACAACACATCAATATGAAACCTAGAAGTTCAAATGGGGCAAATCTCTCAAGCTTTAAATTCCCATCCTAAGGGGGTACTACCAAGTGACACGGTGGTAAACCCAAAGGGTGGTAATAATACAGGGCATGCTATGGCGGTTATCACAAGAAATGGAAGAGGTGGGAATATACCCAACTCAAGTAGAAGGCTACTTGTTGATGATGATCAAGTAATGCAAGAAGAAGAGATCCCGAACAATGTTGTTCAACCTAATCAGGAAGTTTGGACTGATATTGATGATAGTGTGGAAGAGACTCAAGAGGAGGTGAACCCGTCTAGGGAGTACATTATTGACATACCAGAGCCGATAGTGTAAAAGTCTAAGGAATCATTGCCTAATCCTCCACCTCCATACCCTCAAAGATTAGCCAAGCAAAATGGTGAGAATCAATTCAAGAAGTTCATTCAAATGATGAAGAGTCTTTCAATCTGTGATGACCCGATAGGTCATATTTAAATTTAATAATTATTTATGTATTCTAAAACCTCAAATAGCACCTTTCTGTATTTCTCGACTTGCGTTGCAGTCCGTAAATTTTTCCGAAAAGTTTTTATGTGAAAGATTGATTAAAATGTGAAATAGAGCTTTAAAACTCAACTGAGTTGACTTCGGTGAACATACTCAAATGGGCCCGGATAAGTGTTTTGATAGTTTCGGTAGGTCCGTATCGTGATTTGAGACTTGAGCGTATGCCCGGAATTGAATTCGGAGGTCCCTAGCTCAAATTATCGCCATTTAACGGAAACTAGAAATCTAAAGGTTAAAGATTTCCAAAATTTGACCGTGAATTTGACTTTATCGATATCGGAGTCGGATTGAGATTCCGAGAGTTGGAATAGCTCCATTATGTCATTTGGGACTTATTTGCAAAATTTGAGATTATTACGGATTGAATTGAAATGTTTCGGCGTGAGTTATAGAATTAAAAATTTCATAAACTCATAAGTCCGAATCGAGGTGCGAATTGTAGTTTCGATGTTGTAAGACTTGATTTGAGACCTCGTGTAGGTCTGCTTATGTTATGGGACTGGTTGGTATATTTGAACGGAGTCCCGATTGGCTTAGGTGAGTTTCGGGGTGAGTTTTGAACAAGTTTGGGCATTTCGACACTCTGATGGTGTTTTGGAACAGTTGAAGTGCGCAGGGCACATTTTGGAGTGCGGATGTGCGGCCGGAAACTTCCAAAGTGTGGAGGCAGTGGTAATTGTGCGGACCACAGTTGAAATTGTGAGGTCCGCGTTTGAAATTGTATGGTCCGCAGAATTCCTCTCGCGGCCGCAGAAAGGAGATTCTGCAGGTTCGATGGTCCGACTTCGGAAACTTATATATTTTAATCTACAAGGAATTTGGAGATGATTAAAAAATGAAAGTTGTAGCTCTTTGAGTTTAGTTTTCAGAAAGGTATACCACTAATCATTTGGATATTTTTAGGGAAAGTTATGGTTAATGTACTGAAGCCTGGTAGTGTAGAGTTGCTGAAGTGCGGCCGCACAATTTGGATTGCGGCCGCAGAACGTGGGATGTGCAGACTGCACGAAAAAATGTGTGGTAAGCACATTGGGAGATTAGATGTAGTGCCATTATATTAATTGTTTCTCTCATATTCCACGCCTAATATTAAGTCTTGAATTCATGCTATAATTGCTATATGCTTATTTGACTTATGTGACTTAATTGCTACTTGACATTTAGTATATTAGATATTAAATTTCCTATTTTCTCCCTGATTTCCACAATTAATTGCTACTTGTCATTATTTGTTTCCTAAATAATTTATAAATATTGTATGCTTTGTTGCATAATAATTTCTTATTGAAAGTGGTATTTATTGGAGTCTTTATATTATATTTAAGAGTTGTTAAATTATATTGTTGGAGCGAGTTGCACGCCCCAACGGAGATGAAATTGAATATACTGGGGGATCGGGTTGCATGCCGCAACGGATTATATTTTAAGTTTATATTGTTGGAGCGTGTTGCACGCCACAACGAAATTTAATTGAAGAAATATATTCGGGGAACAGGTTGCACGCCGCAACAGAATGAGAAAAGAAATAGTTGGTTGTGACTGCTGAAATAATTTTAATCATTGATATGATTTACTTGTCTTACTTCTATTATTATTATTATTATTATTATTATTATTATTATTATTATTATTATTATTATTATTATTATTATTATTATTATTATTATTATTATTATTATTATTATTATTATTATTATTATTATTATTATTATTATTATTATTATTATTATTATTATTATTATTATTATTATTATTATTATTATTATTATTATTATTATTATTATTATTATTATTATTATTATTATTATTATTATTATTATTATTATTATTATTATTATTATTATTATTATTATTATTATTATTATTATTATTATTATTATTATTATTATTATTATTATTATTATTATTATTATTATTATTATTATTATTATTATTATTATTATTATTATTATTATTATTATTATTATTATTATTATTATTATTATTATTATTATTATTATTATTATTATTATTATTATTATTATTATTATTATTATTATTATTATTATTATTATTATTATTATTATTGCGTACAGGTTAATGTAATTTACCTTCCTTAGCCTCGTCACTCACTACTTCGTCGAGGTTAGGCTCGGCACTTACAGAGTATATGGGGTCGGTTGTACTCATAATATACTCTGCATTTCTTGTGCAGATTTCAGAGTTGGTCCCAGTGGCGTACTGTAGATTTTGCTAGGATTCAGCTATCAGTGGAGACTTGAGGTATAGCTACAGGGAGTTCGTAGCTCTGAAGTTCCCTTCTACTTTATTTTAGCTGTGTGCTTTCTTTCAGATAGCTTTATTTTTATTCAGACCGTTGTTTGTATTATTCTAGAAGCTCGTGCACTTATGACTCCAGTTCATGGTTGGTATTTAGACAGCGTTATTATTTTGGATTGTTTCCTTTAATTTAGACATTTTTTTTCAATTGTTTGGTTTCTTTATTAATTAATTAAAATGGATTGTAAAAAATGGTTTAAATTATTCTAATATTGGCTTGCCTAGAAAGTGAAATGTTAGGCGCCATCGTGGTCCCGAAGGTGGGAATTTCGGGTCGTGACAAGTTGGTATCAGAGCATTAGGTTACTTGGGCCTCACGAGTCACGAGCAAAGTTAGTAGAGTCTGAAGGATCAGTACGGAGACGTCTATACTTAGTTTCCAGAGGCTATGAAGTTTTGGAATAATATCACTTCTTTCTTATTCTGTCACGCGATTTTATTCTATGATCGATGATTGAACCATTCTATTCTTACTCTCTCGCAGATGGCGAGAAAAGATAATACATCTACCGACGGACATGGACCAGAGCCCCCGGTGGCAACTATGACCAGGGGTAGAAGCCGAGGAAGAGGCAGAGGTAGAGGTAGAGCTCAGTCTAGAGCTCGAGAAGCAACACCTGTTATGGAGCCTCAGGTAGATTTCGAAGCGGAGGTTCCAACTCAGACGGTTCATGTTGGACCAATTCAGGTCTCGAAAGGGTTCATAGCTTCTCCAGTACTTCAGGACGCTCTAGTCCATTTGGTGAGCCTAATGGAGGGTATGGCCCATAATGGTACATTTCCAGTGGCACCAGCCGTCTCACAGGCTGGGGGAGGAGCACAAACTCCCACTACTCCCGTTCCGGAGCAGATAGCTCCCCAGTATCAGGCTCCAGCAGTCCTGCCAGTTGGGATAGCTCAGCCAGTTGTTGCGGCACATGTCGATGATAGGCCCACCATGTCTTCTGAGGCTTTATTGAGATTGGACAAGTTTACTAAGAGATTTCCAGTTCACTTCAGTGGTACACCTATGGAGGATCCACAATATTATCTTAACCGCTGCCATGAGGTGCTGCGGAACATGGAAATAGTTGAAAGCAACGGGGTAGATTTTACTATGTTTCAAATGACTGGTTCCGCCAAGATGTGGTGGAGAGATTATGTAATTACTAGACCAGCTGATTCGCCTGTACTTACTTGGGAGCAGTTTTCACAGCTCTTTCTAGAGAAGTTTGTTCCTATTACACTGAGAGAGGAATACTGCAGGCAATTTGAGCATCTCCAATAAGGTAGTATGACTGTTACCCAGTATGAGACACGATTTTTGGACTTAGCATGTCATTCCATTGTCTTGCTTCCTAGTGAAAAAGAGAGAGTGAGGAGATTCATCGATGGACTTACTTATACTATCAGGATTCAAATGGCCAAGGAGGCAGGGAGTGATATTTCCTTATAGACAGCCATGAACATTGCTAGACGGATCGAGTTAGTTCGTGCTGAAGAGAGAGGGCCAGTGTCAGATAAGAGGCCCCGTCATTCCGGTAATTTCAGAGGCACCTCATCTAGAGGCAAGGGTACTTATGGTAAGGGTCATCCTCCTAGGCCATTTTATTCAGCACTTCAGGCATCGCACGGTGCTTCAGGGAGTCATGGTCCTATTGTGCCATACTCTGGGTAGCCGATATTTAGTGCACATCCAGCTCCTACTAGTGCACCACCGCTCCAGAGTCACTACAGCGGTTATCTGTCCCGTTCGGGTCAGCTTCAACTACAGTAGCCACAACAACAGGATGGGTGTTATGAGTATGGGAACATTGGTCACATCAGGAGGTATTGCCCTAGGTTGTTGAGCAACAGATCCCAGCAGAATGCTTGTGCCATCATACCGGCACCGGTTACTCCACCGCCCGCCCAGCCAGCTAGGGGCAGGGGTCAGACAAGTAGAGGTGGAGGTCAGGTTGTTAGAGGTGGAGGCCAGCCAGTTAGGGGCTGTCCCAGAGATACAACTCCGAGTGTTGGGGCCTAACCCTGATTTTATGCTTTTCCAGGTAGGCCTGAGGCTGAGTCTTCCGATGCCGTGATCACAGGTATTGTCCTAAATTTCCATAGAGATGCTTCAGTTCTATTTGATCCAGGATCTACTTATTCCTATATGTCCTCCTACTTTGCTTCATATTTGGTTTTGCCTCGTGATTCTTTGAGTGCTTCTGTGTGTGTGTCCACACTGGTGTGAGATTCTGTTGTGGTAGATCGTGTCTATCATTTGTGTGTAGTTACTATTGGGAGTCTTGACACTAGCGTGGATCTTCTACTTTTTGATATGGTGGATTTTGATGTCATATTAGGTATGGATTGGTTGTACCCCTATCATGCTATATTGGATTGTCACGCTAAAACAGTGACCTTAGACATGTCAGGGTTACCTCGATAGAGTGGAAATGGACTCCTGGCCATTCCACAAGTAGGGTTATCTCTTACGTGAAAGCTCAGCTTATGGTCGAGAAGGGGTGTCTAGCACATTTTGCCTATATTCGCGATCCCAACGCGGAAGTTCCTTCTATGGATTCAGTTCCAGTTGTCCGTGAGTTTCCAGATGTATTTCCTGCAGATTTGCCAGGGATGCCACCCGACAGAGATATTGACTTCTGTATCGATTTGGTTCCGGGCACCCAACCATTTCTATTCCACCATACCATATGGCTCCGCCGGAGCTAAAGAAATTGAAGGGGCAGTTACAAGACTTACTTGACTAGGGATTTATTAGACCTAGCGTATCGCCCTGGGGTGCACCAGTGTTATTTGTAAAGAATAAAGATGGTTCAGTGCGAATGTGTATAGATTATCGGTTGTTGAACAAGGCTACTATCAAGAACAAGTATCCGTTGCCAAGAATTGATGACTTATTCGATCATCTTTAGGGTGCCAGGGTCTTTTCAAAGATAAATTTGAGGTCAGGTTACCATCAGTTGAAGATTAGGGCATCCGATGTCCCTAAGAAAACTTTTCAGACTCTGTATGGGTATTTCGAATTCTTAGTGATGTCATTTGGGCTAACAAATGCCTCAGCATCATTTATGTATTTGATGAACCGGGTATTCAAAACCTATTTGGATTCTTCTGTGGTTGTATTCATTGATGATATCTTGATTTACTCCAGCAGTCGAGTAGAGCGTGAGCAACATCTTCGGACTGTGCTTCAGACTTTGAAGAATAATCAGTTATATTCCAAATTTTCAAAATGCGAATTTTGGTTAGACTCAGTTGCCTTTTTGGGGCATGTTGTATCGGCAGAAGGCATAAAAGTGGATCCTAAGAAGATTGAGGCAGTTCAGAATTGGCCTAGACCTACTTCAGCTACAGAGATCCAGAGTTTACTAGGTTTGGCAGGTTATTATCACCGGTTTGTGATGGGGTTTTCATCTATAGCATCTCCATTGACCAAATTGACCCAGAAGGGTGCCCCATTCAGATGGTCAGACGAGGGTGAGTTGAGTTTTCAGAAGCTCAAGACTGCTTTGACTAAGCGCCAGTGTTGGTATTGTCCACAGGTTCAGGATCTTATACGATATATTGTGATGCATCTCACATTGGGCTTGATGCAGTATTAATGCAAGATGGCAGGGTGATTGCATACACGTCATGACAGTTAAAAGTTCACGAGTAGAATTATCATGTTCATGTCTTAGAGTTTCCAGTCATTGTTCATGCGCTGAAGATTTGGAGGAATTACATTTACGGTATCTCGTGTGAGGTATTTACTGATCATCGTATCTTACAGTATCTGTTCAAATAGAAAGATCTCAATTTGAGGCAGAGAAGATGGTTGGAGTTGTTGAAAGACTATGATATTACCATTTTGTATCATCCCGGAAAAGCCAATGTGGTGGCCGATGCTTTGAGTAGAAATGTTGTGAGAATGGCAGCCGTAAGTATATTCCGGGTTGGTGAGAGGCCGTTAGCCGCAGATGTTCAAACTTTGGCCAATCAATTCGTGAGGTTAGATGTTTCAGAGCCCAGTCAGGTTCTAGCTTGCACAGTCGCTCAGTCTTCTTTATATGAGCGCATTAGAGAGCGACAATATGATGATCCTTATTTTCTTGTCCTTAAAGACACGGTTTGGCATGGTGGTTCCAAGCAGGTTGTTGTGGGGGAAGATGGAGTTTTGCAGAACAGGGTCGTATTTGTGTGCCTAATGTGGATGGGCTTCGTGAATTAATTCTTGAAAAAGCCCATAGTTCCTGGTATTCTATTTATCTAGGTGCCGCCAAAATGTATTAAGATTTGCGGCAACATTATTGGTGGAGGAGAATGAAAAGGGATATAGTTGCATAGGTAGCTCGGTGTCTAAATTGTCAGCAAGTCAAGTACGGACATCAGAGACCTGGTGGTTTACTTCAAAAGTTAGAAATTCCTGAGTGGAAGTGGGAGCATATCACTATGGATTTTGTTGTTGGACTCCCACGGACTCAGAGGAAGTTTGATGTAGTATGGGTAATTGTGGATAGGTTGACCAAGTCAGCACATTTCATTCCAGTAGAAGTTACCTATTCTTCAAAGCGGTTAGCGGAGATTTACATCCGCGGGATTGTCTGCCTTCACGGTGTGCCCGTGTCTATCATTTTTGATCGAGGTACCAATTCGCCTCGCACTTCTAGAGGGTTGTACAATGTCAGTTGGGCACGCGGGTTGAGTTGAGTACGTCATTTCATCCTTAGACGGATGGATAGTCCAAACGCACTATTCAGATATTGGAAGATATGCTTCGCGCTTGTGTTATAGACTTTGGAGGTTCTTGGGATCAGCTCTTGCCACTTGCGGAGTTTGCCTATAATAACAGCTACCAGGCGAGCATTCATATGGCTCCATATAAAGCATTATACAGGAGGCGATGTCGTTCGCTAGTTGGCTGGTTTGAACTGGGAGAGGCTCGATTGTTGGGTACTGATTTGGTATAGGATGCCTTGGATAAGGTCAAGATTATTCAAGATCGACTGCGCACAACTCAATCTAGGCAAAAGAGTTATGCCGACCATAAAGTTCATGATATTGCATACATGGTTGGAGAAAGAGTATTTCTACGGGTTTCACATATGAAAGGTGTAATGAGATTCGGAAAGAAGGGCAAGTTGAGCCCTAGGTATATTGGACCCTTTGAAATTCTTGAAAGGGTGGGTGAAGTAGCCTACAGGCCTGCATATCCACCTAGTTTATCAACAGTTCATCTGGTGTTCCATGTGTCTATGTTCCGGAAATATCATGGTGATCCGTCCCATGTGTTATATTTCAGCTCAGTCCAATTAGACAAGGATTTGACTTATGAGGAGGAGCCGATAGCTATTCTAGCCCGGCAGGTCCGACAGTTGAGGTCTAAGAGTTATAATCCATCAGTTCGGGTGCAATGGAGAGGTCAATCGATTGAGGCAGCTACCTGGGAGTCCGAGTCGGAATGCAGATTAGATATTCACACCTTTTCACCAGCCCAGGTACTTTTTTAATTTCGTTCGAGGACGAACGTTTGTTTTAGAGGTGGAGAATGTGATGACCCGATATGTCATATTTAAATTTAATAATTATTTATGTGTTCTAAAACCTCAAATAGCACCCTTCGGTATTTCTCGACTTGCGTGCGCAGTCCATAAATTTTTATGTGAAAAATTGATTAAAATGTGAAATAGAGCTTTAAAACTCAACTGAGTTGACTTCGGTCAACATTTTGAGGAAACGTGCCCAGATCAGTGTTTTGACAGTTTCGGTAGGTCCGTATCATTATTTGGGACTTGGGCATATGCCCAGAATCAAATTCGGAGGTCCCTAGCTCAAATTATCGGCATTTAACGGAAACTAGAAATCTAAAGGCTAAAGATTTCCAAAGTTTGACTGTGAATTTGAGTTTATCGATATCGGGCTCGGATTGAGATTCCAAGAATTGGAATAGCTCCGTTATGTCATTTGAGACTTACTTGCAAAATTTGAGATTATTCCGGATTGAATTGACATGTTTCGGCGTGAGTTATAGAATTGAAAGTTTCATGAACTCATAAGTCTGAATCGAGGTGTGAATTATAGTTTTGACGTTGTTTGACGTGATTTGAGACCTCGAGTAGGTCCGCGTTATGCTACAGTACTGGTTGGTATATTTGAACGGAGTCCCGAGTGGCTTGGGTGAGTTTCGGGGTGAGTTTTGAACGAGTTTGGGCATTTCGGCACTCTGATGATGTTTTGGAAAGGTTGAAGTGCGGAGGGCACATTTTGGAGTGCAGATGTGCGACCGAAAATTCCCAAAGCGCGGAGGCAGTGGTAATTGTGCAGACCACAGTTGAAATTGTGCGATCCGCGGTTGAAATTGTGTGGTCCGCAGAATTCCTCTCGCGGCTGCAGAAAGGAGATTCTGGTGGTTCGATTGTCCGACTTCGAAAACTTATATCTTTTATTCTACAAGGAATTTGGAGATGAATCCAAAACAAAATTTGTAGCCCTTTGAGTTTAGTTTCAAGAAAGGTATACCATTAATCATTTGGACATTTGTAGAGAAAGTTATGGTCAATATTCTAAAGCATGGTAGTGCAGAGCTGCTGAAGTGCGACCGCACAATTTAGATTGCGGCCGTAGAACGTGGGATGTGCGGACCGCACAAAAGAATGTGCGGTCAGAACATTGGGAGATCAGATGTGGTACCACATAAATGAGGGTTTCATCTCATTTCCCATTTTTGTACCTATAGAGCTCGATTTGTGGTGATTTTTCGTGGGTTTTTCAAGAAATTCATCGGGGTAGGTGATTCTAACTCAGATTTGGTTAATATACATGAATATATCATTGTTTTCATCATTCAATTAGTATTTTGAGATGAAAATTTGGGAAAAATTATAGAACTTCATAAACTATAATTTTAGGATTCGAAGGGCAATCCGATGTCGGAATTTGATAACTTTTGTATCGTTGAATTCATATCGTAACAGGTGTTCGGATTTCATGAGTTTTTCCGAGATTCGAGATGTGAGCCCCACTATTGATTTTTTTGAGGTGAATTTTGGATCTTAATTCAAAAAATTAGTAATTTCATATGAAATTAATTCCTACGATTTGTGTTGAGTATATTGGATTGTTTGTGACTAGATTTGAATCTTTCAGACACCAATTAGTGAGGCAAAGGTTTATTGGGATCTTTGAGAATTGGGAAACCAAGACCCACCTCTTTTGTTTTCAAGACTTTGAGAATTGGGCAACCAAGACCCACCTCTATGAGATTGAAAATGGCCGATCGTATCATGAAAGAGGCCATTGGGTGTGATTAAAGATGTTTTGGTCCGGGTTGATAAATTCATTCTTCCAGCAGATTTTGTCATTCTAGATTGTGAGGTTTATTATGAAGTACCGATTATTCTCGGGAGACCTTTCCTTGCTACGGGTAAGGCTCTTTGTGATGTTGAAACCGAAAAACTCACTTTCCGGGTTGGTGATGAAAAAGTGGTATTCCATGTGTGTAAGTCAATGCGGCAACCAAATAGCAATGATGTGTGTTCTTTTGTGGATTTGGTGACCAATATCATTTTTGATGATACAAGTGCTACAATTAATGTTGGTGATATGTTAGAGGTCGTCTTGCTCAACTTTGATGATGACGAGATGGATGGCTTCATGGAATGTGTGAACTCTTTGCAAGGAATAGGGTCGTACAACTATGCACCTCAGAAATTGTCCTTGGATCTTGAAAATAGGAAGACTCCTCCTACAAAGCCTTCTATTGAAGAATCACCTACCTTGGAGTTGAAGCCATTGCCTTCACATCTTCGGTATGAATTTCTTGGCCCTTGTTCTACTTTACCGGTTATTCTTTCCTCTTGTTTGACTAACGTGCAGGTAGATTCCACATTGGTAGTGCTACAAAAGAGGAAGAATCTATTGGGTGGACCTTGACGGATATTCGGGGTATAAGCCCCGCCTTTTGCATGCACAAGATCAAGTTGGAAGATGGCACTAAACCATCTAATGAACATCAAAGGAGACTTAATGAGGCTATGCAAGAAGTTGTCAAGAAGGAGATTATTAAGTGGTTGGATGTTGGGGTTATCTACCCCATCTCTGATAGTTCATAGACTTCTCCGGTTCAATGTGTCCCAAAGAAGGGGGCATGACGGTGGCCACTAATGACAAGAATGAATTAATTCCTACAAGAACGTTGACCGGTTGGAGGGTGTGTATGAATTATTGCAAGCTCAACAAAGTAACAAGGAAAGATCACTTTCCACTTCCTTTCTTAGATCAAATGCTCGACAAATTGGTTGTCCGTGCTTTATTTTGTTTTCTTGATGGTTACTCAGGATACAACAAAATTCTCTTGCTCTTGAAGATCAAGAGAAAACAACCTTTACTTGTCCCTATGGTACTTTTGCTTTCAAGCGGATGCCATTTGGTTTGTGCAATGCATCGACGACTTTTCAAAGGTGTATGATGGCTATTTTCACGGACATAGTGGAGGACTATCTTGAAGTTTTCATGGATGATTTCTTGGTGGTTGGAGATTCTTTTGATGATTGTCTTGCAAATTTGGACAAAGTGTTGTCTAGATGTGAAGAAACAAATTTAGTGCCCAATTGGGAGAAATGCCATTTCATGGTCGAGGAAGGTATTGTCCTTGGCCATAAAATCTCAAGGAATGTAATTGAAGTTGACAAGGCAAATATTGAGGTGATTTATAAGCTTTCACCCCCAACTTCAGTGAAGGCTGTGTGAAGTTTCTTAGGCCATGCGGGTTTTTACCGGCGCTTTATCAAAGATTTCTCTAAGGCGGTGAACCCGCTGTGCAAACTTCTTGAGAAGGATGCCAAGTTTAATTTCAATGATGATTGCATGAGAGATTTTGAATTGTTGAAGCTCAAGCTGACAACTACTCACATCATCACCGCTCCAAATTGAAGTGTGCCTTTTGAACTCATGTGTGATACAAGTGACGTAGCAGTTGGGGCTGTTTTGGGGGCAACGTATCAACAAGAGTTTTCATCTGGTCTACTATGCTAGTAAGACCATGAATAGTGCCCAAGTCAACTATACCTTTACAGAGAAAGATCTCCTTGCTATTATGTTTGCAATTGAGAAGTTCCACCCGTACTTGATGGGTACAAAAGTTATTGTCCACACGCCGCATGTGGCGCTTTGTTATGTTCTGAGCAAATAGCTCTCCAAAACTTAGTTGATGAGATGGGTACTCTTGTTACAAGAATTTAATATTCACATCCAAGATAAAAAAGATAGTGAAAACCAAGTGGCGGACCACTTATCTCATTTGGAGGAGGAGGGGAGGTCGCATGGTGGCCTTGAAATCAATGACTCCTTCCCCGATAAGGAACTTTTGGCAATTTCAATGAAAGAGGTGCCATGATTCGCGGACTTAGCAAATTTTCTTGTGTGTGAAATCATTCCGGATGAGTTCTCTTCAAGCCAAAGGAAGAAGCTCAAAAGGGATTGTCATGAAATTTATTGGGATGAACCATACCTTTTCTGGATTTGTACAGATGGGGTGAGTAGGAGGTGTGTACCGGAAGAAGAGCAAGGTGATATTCTTGGGGCTTGTCATTCTTCGCCATATGGTGGTCATCATGGTGGCGTAAGAACGGCCACCAAAGTGCTTAGTTGTGGTTTCTATTGGCCCACTCTTTACAAGGATGCTAGTGAGTTAGTGAAAAGATGTGATGAATGTCAACAGGCCAGTGGAATCTCAAAGAAAAATGAAATGCCTCTCACCACCATTTTTGAGATTGATATTTTTGATGTGTGGGGCATTGACTTCATGTGCCCTTTTGTGAGTTCTTGTAGAAACACCAACATCTTGGTCGCAGTGGATTATTTGTCCAAATGGGTTGAGGTCGTCGCCTTACCCAACAATGAGGCAAGAAGTGTAGTGGATTTCTTGAAGAAGAATATTTTCACAATATTTTGGTACTCCTCGTGCATTTATAAGCGATGGGGGTCACACTTTTGCAACAAAGCTTTTAACACTTTACTTAGCAAGTATGGTGTTACTCACAAAGTCACGACTCCCTATCACCCACAAACTAGTGGGCAAGTGGAAGCTCCAACCGGGAGATAAAGAGTATCTTGTCTAAAATGGTGAATGCTAATCGGACGGATTTGTCATGCCCCGAACCTGGGCTTGGACGTAACACGACACCCGGTGCCTGACTACATGTGACCGAGCGAACCAAATGGTTGGCAGAATCAACATGTGATATCATAATATACTGAATGCGGAAGATAAACTAGCACATGCTGATATACTAAAAGTTTGAATGATATAAATCAAAAGGCGGAAACACTAATATAATTCTGGAACATATCTGTAGCAAACATTGCTTCACATAAAAAGCTTGCGACTCTGTCTAACTATTACTCTAGTCTATGAAGCCTCTAATGAAGTACTGGAACACCGACTATCCGTAAATACTGAAAGACTGTAATGTAATGATAATGCCTCGAAAGAACTGAGGATCACCAAATAGCTGGTACGAGAATCCTAGCGTTTTGAATCGTCAACTACTTGTAAACTGTTACCTACATTGTGAGATGCAGGCCCCAGGCAAAAGGGACGTTAGTACATTTGAATTGCACTGGTATGTAAAGAATCTGAAAGAAAGAACTATAAATGCTGAAACTGATACTGAGCTGATAATTGAGAATTGATAACTGAAGTGATAACTGTTGAAACTGAAATGATAACTGATAACTGAATTGAACAAAGGAACTGATAACTAATAACTGAACTGAACAAAGGAAGTAAGGCTATGAATACTCCCTCTTTTGAATGATGAACAACCTGTTTATCTGAATAAACTACGGTCTCGGGCCAAATATATATGTGCACAAGCTGCTTCCTTAGGCCCAAGTATACATATACATAACTACGACCTCAGGCCCAAGTATAGGTATACATAACTACGGCCTCAGGCCCAAACATGCATAAAGCATAAACTATGGCCTCAGGCCCAAACATGTATAAAGCATAAACTACGGCCTCAGGCCCAAACATGCATAAAGCAAAAACTACGGCCTCCGGCCCAAATATGCATAAAGCATATAAACTGTGGCCTCAGGCCCAATAACAGGTGTTCAACATTCAGGAATTTAAATTCAGGAACTAATAATCATACTGCAATATGTGATGCTGAAATACAAAATCATATTGAGTTACGTGATATCAGAATACTAAATAAGACTAGGCTAAGACATGTATTCTTGAACTGATTATGAAAACTAAAACTTCAATTGTTTATGATATGCTGAGTAATCTAGACTGAGACTCATGGACATCAAACCCAAGTCTATATTGATTACGCATTGAGCTCACAACGTTCAGAATGAAAGTCATGAACGAGTTATGAAGCTAAATAATAGAAGTTCTGCAACTATTCAAGGAACTGGGCTTAACTATATTTCTGAGGCAAGTAGTAATGTCGTAAAAGAAACGTAGTGTAGGGTAAATCATTAACATTCCCAAACATAGAGAGTTAGCCTCACATACCTTGGCTTTGCCCCTTTTGAGTGTATCACAATGTTCGTCACCTCTTTCAATAGTAATCTATGACAACATATATCAAGAGGAACCAATATTAGCACTAATGCTCATGTTTTAGGTACTTAGACATTTTATCAAACACTTGGTGGGCATAAAGATTCATAGACCTTGTTAATGGTGTTTCTACACCCAACAACACATTCTCTTGCTCCTAGCTAATTTTAAAATATCAAATTGTTATAATCAATATCATTCTTCATCACCCACAAGATAAACAACACCCTTAACCAATAATTAATAATCAACAACCAAACTTATAACCGTTCATGCTTTTCTGTTACACCCATCAACTCACATCTCATGAACTAGAGTATATAATCATTAATCCAATGCTATTATAAATTAAAGGGTGAAGACATTACCTTTTTGAAGTTCAATCCTCTTGAATTCGAGTTCTAGGGTATATTTTCTCAACCATGATGTCCCGATCGAATATCTAATGATTTGGAGGGTTTACCCATGTTAATAAGGTGTTGGGAAATTTAAATTAACTTAGAATCACCATTAGAACTTACCTTGGATGGTGGAGGGACCTTTGAGGAGTTAGGTTCTTGAGAGCTTCCCTTTCTAGAGCGAGTTTTTGTGTTTTAGGGTGTAGGGAATGAAGTAGGGCTTTTAAAATGACCCCCAGCGTGCGCTCCCGCGCACCTGGATGCGCAGCAGGGCAGTAACACTGCCATAAGTGCGCTGCCGTGCATGGGACCATCCGGGTGCGCATACTGCTTATTGTCCAGTAAAATGCACATAATGTTTTGCTCAGAAATCTTTTCGAGCTTCACAATATACCGTTGGAAAGCTATTTCAATGGGATACAACTTTTATGTTTTACCTTTTCCAAAATTCTCAACGGATGTTTACGAAATGCTTCTAGAAGATAGATCTTCCATAAACTTAGTCGATTTTATCGAATCTTATGCACCCCACTCTCTGTCTTGATTCCAAAACAACTAATTTCACCCATACTCATCCCACTAGGACTTCATATGTCTAAGATGTCACATTAATACTCATTTAACACATCCACACCTAGTCCAAATTCACATAGTGTTACATTATCTCCCCCCTTGGGATCATTTATCCTTGAATGATTGTCCTGGATGTAACTACCACTAACTCTGGACCTAAAACAAGTATGGTGGAAACTCGTGAACACTAAACTTTCATGAACACTTGCATACTAAACTGAATGAATACCTGATTACTGAACTGCTGAGATACTGAACTAAATGACTACTGCGTTGACTGATTATTGAGCTAACTAAATACTGATAGACATGGAGATTATACTATAAGGTTCAAATGAAAAGGTTAGTTACCATCAACATTTCTCCGAAATACCGTCCAGCTATCATAGCATAACACTATAAGTACGGGGGGGGGGGGGAGGGGGTTACTTATTTTAAAATTAGTTATTATAAGTTGACTAGTTTACCAATTAGTCGACTAGAAATAAGAACGAGATAGTAAGAAGTACAGAATTAAAATATAAAAGTAAAGGGAATCAATTAAAAGCACCAGAGTTTTTATACTGGTTCGGATTCAATGTGAATCCTAGTCAAGTCCGCTTGGGTTGCAAGGGTGTTCTCTTTTCAGTGATTGAGTTTCTTGAGTACAAAGTGAATGGTGTAGTTTTACACCAACTGCTCAGTTTCTATGTCTCTCGTCTTTTCTTGATATAATGCCTCACCAGTGATTTTCTCGCGTTCTTTTCTAACTTGTTACACAACGGATCTAGTAGAACTACAATGTTTGTTTAAGTAGAACAAAGAGAGGGTAAATGGTTTGATCAAAGTATATATCTTTAAGTCTGAAACGATCGTATATATACTTTCTAGGAGGCCTTAGATTCTGGAGAGATTTGTGAACCCAAGAGATTTGATCCTTGAAAGGAATCATAGATTGATTCTTTCCAAGAATAAGGTTGATTCCCGTTATACTTCCTTGATGAGTGGACTTTGATAGCTTTCCATCTTTAAGCCTTGATATCCGCTGGATTTTCAGTGTTGGCTATGCCTTTGCCGAACCTTTAGTACTTCTTTCCTTTTTATTGTTGATAGCTTCAATCATCTTCTGATTGATATCTTCCTTTAGCTTTGATTCCTCTCCTTGATGGCTTCAATGATCCTCTAATTGATTTCTTCCTTCATCTTTGATTGATTATCTATTTCCGGACCTTTATTGCTTCGCTGATTCCGTGATTGCATCAGTCAATCTTTGATTGATACTTTCCTTTTTTACTTTGATTCTCATTATTTCCTTGAGTCCCTACATCAAACACAATTATATTATTTTTCATCACTAAAACTAAAATCTAACAATCTTCCCCTTTTTGATGATAGACAAAATAATATGTATAAACACCAGTTAACTTCCCTGTAATTTTACTCCCCCTCAAAGGGTGCAGTTGATAACCCCTCAATGGTTGCAGTTGACTCCCCCTCAATTAGTCCTCAATGGTTGCAGTTGACTCCCCCTCAATTAGTCGACTCATGTACTTGCAGAAGTTATATCTTTTTTCTTCCCCTTTTTGACATCAGCAAATAGGGAATACCACTAATGTAGATAATAGAGCGTGTAACCATAAAACATGCAATATAACTAAGGATGGCATGATAAGCATGCAGAGTCATAAAAGAAAGAAAAAACATCTAGTTGACTGGTTAACCAGTCCAAAACAGCAAAACACAAAACATTATTTGAGATTTCCACCACTAGTGACGCAGGAAATAGGTAAGAGTGTTGCAGATGGCCTCTTTTAGACGATCAAAGATGGAATTTACTTCAATGGTGACCTCTTCAATCCTGTCATGAACTTCCTTGAAGTCTTTGACTGCATTTTCTCTAAGTCTCTGAATTTTGACCCTTATCTTGGAGACGTCCGACACATTTTCCTTCGAAATTATGTGAATGTCACCAACAGTGGACTGAGTGGCAGTAAGGAGTTCTTGGATATTGGTCAGCTTGTTGTCAATGACAGTCAATTTTTCAATGATAGCAGGATCACTTACACTGTGAAGAGAGACAGAGGATTTGACCTTGGAGTCAGGTTAAACACTTTCGGCTTCACCGTCCTATTTCTTTACCCAAGTGCCCTTTGCACACATATACCCCATACTAGCAAAAGCCCTAGAATTGTAGGATTTTGACACAGAGACAAGATGGTATTCTGAGATGGAGATATTGTGGGCTTCTAGGATATAAGAGATGGCCATACCATAAGGCAGACTGGTGGGATCATTAGGACTCTCTATCATAAAATTTATGACCCAAGAGGATAACTTAATCTTGAGTTTTGTCACAAGACAATAAACAAGAATGGTGTCTCTTTGAGATAAGGTAGATTATGATCCAGTTCGAGGAAGAATAGTGGTTGCAACAATGTGGGCTAAGACACGAGTTTCAAAGTTAACATCACTAGGACCTAACTGGTTTGGGATAGAATCAGAAGGGCACTCAGCAATATAACGTTTTTCTTGATCAAAAAATAATTTTAAAATCATCAGGCCAAGTGTTTTTGAAAAGCATTGGAAAACTAGAGAATTTACACGAGAAAATTGAGTCAAATATAGCACAATCAAGAACAATGCGCTTACCCAGAACTAAGGATTCTAACCTATCAGGCTTACTAGAGCGAAGATTTGCATAAAACATTTTCACTAAAGGTTCAAAGACTTTAGGAGGGGGTTAAGAGAGGAATTTTGACCAACTTGAAAGGCAAAAAGATCTTTTACCTTACAGTTGAGGGCTTCCATGACATCAAGATCAACAATTCTGCCATGAGCAATGGGCTTGTCTTTTAGGGCAAGAAAGAAATCCTTGTTTGGAGAATCCCAAATATTGAGGTATGATTCTAAGGAGCTTGAAAGGTCTACTCTGGATTTTTTTGGAGTAAGGGTTTCAGGAGGATATTCCATGGGCCTTTTTCCTAGAGCTTTTTCTCCTAAGTGAGAGTAGTCTGAAAGTTCTACATGTGAAGAGGCAAAACATTCGGAGTGGTCAGATCCTATGTCTACGGGTTATGGGGGCTGAGAAGAGGGTTTGCCTCTGGACCGAGTACTTTTTCTGGTGGAGGCAGAAGGGGTTTTGGGGTGTTTATCCATAGGAGAACCTACTTTTAGAGAAAGGGTTTCTGAAAGATGAAGACAACGAAGTCAGAGAAAGAGGCTTAGAGTTTAAGAAGGAAATATTGACGGTTGAGTATATGAAAGGAAAGGGTGTATGATGATTGGTTTTCCTTTATTGGAAGCAACGATTGATGTGAAAAGAGAGGAAAAAATGGAGGCGATACATAAATGATTACACACAACCCAAATTTGAACATTAGTCAAATAAGAAATTAAAAAGACAAACAGGTCCTAATTTTTTAAATTAAGAGAAATAATGCCAAGTAAATCTCTTAAAAGACAAAATCTACCTTCTAGTAGAGGCTTAGTGAAAATATCAGCTAATTGATCAGTGGTAATAACAAATAACAGTTCTATATCACCTTTGATAACATGATCTCTAATATAATGATGCTTGATGTCTATATGCTTAGATCTAGAGTGATGCAAAAGATTCTTTGAAAGACATATAGCACTAGAGTTATCACAAAAAAAATTGAATAGGTTTAAAAAATAATTCATAATCACCAAATTGATGAGATATCCATAGTAACTGTACACAACATTGTCCGATGGCAATGTATTCAGCCTCTGTTGTGGATAATGCAACTGATCCTTATTTTTTTTTACTATTCTAAGAAATCAAGGGTTTTCCCAGTAATTGACACGTGCCACTGGTGCTTTTCCTGTCTTCCTTGTCACCTACAAGATCAACATCTGAAAAACCTTCTAATTGAAAATTGTTAGATCGTGGATACCATAGTCCATGAGAAGTAGTTCCAATGAGATAACGAATAATTCTCTTTACTGCAGTCAGATGAGATTCCTTAGGAGCTGACTGAAACCTGGCACATTTGCAAACACTGAACATAATATCTGGTCGACTAGCAGTTAGGTAAAATAAAGAACCAATCATTCCATGATATTTTGTTTCATCAACGGGATTTCCCTTTTCATCTTTATCAAGATTTGTTGTCGGGCTCATAGGTGTGCCAATAGCTTTAGCATTGCTCATGACAAATTTCTGAATTAGCTCCTTGGTATATTTTGTCAGGCATATGAAGGTTACTTCTTCAGATTGTTGGATTTGAAAAAAAAAGTGAGTTCTCCTATCATACTCATTTCAAATTCGCTTTGCATAAGCGTTGCAAATTCCTTGCACAACAAGGGGTTAGCACTACCGAAGATTATATCATCAACATAAACTTGAATAATAAGATTACCTTCTAAATATCTTTTGATGAATAGAGTAGTGTCTACTTCACCTCTTATAAAATAGTGATCAAGTAGAAATGAACTGAGTCTTTCGTACCATGCTCGTGGAGCTTGTTTAAGTCCATCCAGTGCCTTGGTTAACTTATACACATGATAAGGAAACTTTGAGTTTTCAAATCCAAGAGGTTGTTTTACATATACTTCCTCCTCAATGAAACTATTTAAGATGGCACTCTTGACATCCATCTGGAAAAGTCTGAATTTCTTGAAGGATGCATATGCAATAAGAATTCGTATTGACTCTAGTCGAGCTACTGATGCAAAGGTTTCATCATAGTCGACTCCCTATTGTTGAGAATATCCTCGAGGTACTAATCTGGATTTTTTCCTTATGACTTTTCCATCCTTGTTGAGCTTATTTCTAAAGACCCATTTAGTTCCAATTCCAGTAGCGTCTGCAGGCTTAGGCATCAATTTCCATACTTGATTCTTATCAAATTGATCCAGTTCTTCCTGCATGGCCTGAACCCAACTTGAACCTTTGAGAGCCTCGTCTATCTTCTTTGTTTCAATCTGGGAGATCAAGGCTAAGTTTGCCTTCTTCTTGTGAGCTTCTCTGGTTTTCATCCATTCACTTGGATCTCCTATGCTAAACTTCTGAGGATATTCTGGTTCACTCCTCTATTCATTTGGTCGTGTTATACTTGTAGGAGTAGTCGACTCTATCTGTGCTTCTGGTTGACTGTTCCTAATTTCATCAGTCGACTCTGTGACATTTTCTACCCTATTAATCAACTCTTGGAGATTGCTTGACTGAGTTGTTTCTTGATTTTGATCTTCATCACCTGCAATGATTCCTTTCTCGGCCGTAGTGTTATTTTCAACAAATACTACATGTACTGATTCTTCTACAGATAAAGTGCGTTTATTATAAACTCTAAATGATCTACTGTTTATAGAATAACCTAGAAAAATACCTTCATCACTTCTTGGATCAAGTTTACCAAGATTTTCTTTACCATTGTTGTGGATAAAATAATTGCTTGCAAACATATGGAAGTAGCTTATATTGGATCGTTTACCTTTCCACAGTTCGTATGGAGTTTTCTTCAAGATTGGCCTTATGAGACATTTGTTGAGAATATGGCAGGCTGTACTTACTGTTTCTTCCCAGAAGTGGTTTGGCAATGAGTATTCTAGTAACATGGGTCTAGCCATATCTTGTAGAGTTCTATTTTTCCGTTCCACTACCCCATTCTGTTGAGGTGATCTTGGGGCTGAGAAATTGTGAGTGTATCCTTGATCATTGCAGAATTCTTCAAATGTTCTGCTCTCAAATTCTCCTCCATGATCACTTTGACTGGTTGTAATAAGCTATCCTTTTTCTCGTTCAACTCTTTTACAGAAGATCTCAAAGTTTTTCAAAGCTTCATCTTTGTGAGATAGAAAAATTACCCATGTAAAGCGTGAGTAGTCATCAATAATAACAAATGCATATCGTTTTCTTCCTATTCTAACAGTTCTAGTAGGTCCAAACAAATCCATATGAAGCAGTTGTAAAGATTTGGATGTGGACACAATGTCTTTGATTTTGAAAGAGTTCCTAGTCTGTTTTCCAATCTAACATGCATCACACACATGACTTCCAGAAAAATTGAGTTTGGGAAGACCAATAACTAAATCACGCTTGAATAGTTTATCTATAAGATGTATGCTTGCATGACCAAGTTTCTTATGCCATAATCATGGATCATCAGACATGCATGTTAAGCATATATGACCATCTATATTTTCGAAGCAATCAAGAATGTAGACATTTCCATACTTTTTTCCTGGAAGGATTATTTTACCGGACTCATCTTCAATAGATTCTTGAATTTTACCTCATATCCGGAATCACACAATTGGCTTATACTTGGCAGATTGTAGTTTAGTCCATCTACGAGATAAACTTCAGTGATATCGCAGTTGTTATTGAATGGGACTGTGCCAGTGCCAACTATCTTCCCCTTTAAGTCATATCCAAATTTAACACTTCCACCATTTATTATAGTGATCTCTTTGAACAAGTTTTTGTCACCTGTCATATGGCTGGAACACGCACTATCTAGGTACCATTTTCCTTTGCGGCTCTTTCTGTGGTGTTCCTGCAAAATATAACAATTACTTTCTCTTACTTGTTGGTTAGTATTACTAAGATTAGGGTTGTCTTTGGGTTTCCAAATCTACCCTGTAACATTTGATTTTCGAAAATGTCAAAAGGAATATTTATGCCCACTTTTATTACAAAAGTGACATACAGAAGGTGATCCATTTTTGGATCTTCCACTAGTACTTGTGGACTCTATTCTAGTTGGTCCCTTTTTAGTTGACTTGTAAGTCACCTTTTTGGACTTAACAGAACTATGACTGGTGGATTTGCGCATGCCATTCAGTTGCATTTGTAATTCCTGAAATTCTTCTTGAAGTACTTCTTTTTCAATTTCACATACTTCAATCTTGAGTTTCCAATCTATCTTTTCCCTATTGAATATCTTTAGTTCATTCATCAACTTTTGAGACTCTTTTAAAGTAAGGTCAAGAATATCCTGCAATTCATTGCATCTTTCACAGTTATAGGATCTTACCTCGCTTGTTTCACCCCGTGCAATAAAACAGTTTTCATTTTCTTCCTTGCATTTGTCATCTGAAACATCTTCATCTATCCAGCAGCCCTAAAGTTTGTTTATGTCATTTTTTGGAATTGTCATGAAGCACAAATTTGCTATTTCTTCTGGTTCTGAAACGTCTTCATCACTCCAGCTTCAAAAGGATTTATTCTTGTTAAATCCTCTGGCAACTTTTCTTTTTAGATTCGGGCATTCAGCTTGTACATGTCCGTATCTTCCATATTCATAACATTATCCATCATTCTTGTCCTGCTCATTGTATTGCCTGGTTTGCCTTGATGATATTTTTCCTCTTTTTATGTTTCTGTATCTTCTCATTAGACAATCCATATTCCTTGATACCACGACAATTTCTTCCTCGAGGGCTTCAGGATTATCTTCAATATCATTTTCTGTCCTGTCAGTTGTAGCCTTGAGTGCGACTGTTTTGTTCTTTTCTTCCTGGGTTATTTTCTTGAGATGAGTCTTTATAAATTCTATGAGATCCCCTTGAAATTCATCATACGATCATTTGTTTAGATCTTGTGATTCAAGTACAACTACTTTTGTCTGCCAAGTCGTAGGGAGACTTCTCAGAATTTTCCGAATTTGATCACCACTTGTATATCGTTTACCAAAAGCTTTTAGATCACTGATGATTTTGCTAAAACCTTGCAAACATTTCTTCAATGGATTATCCTTCTTTCATCTGGAAGAGTTCGTAATCATGAACCAACATATTGATATGCGTTTCTTTCACTTTGCTGGTTCCTTCATAAGTGACTTCTAGTTTATCCCATATTTCTTTGGCTGTATCACAACTGGATATTTTTCATATTCTTCTCCACTTATAGCATTATAGAGTAGATTTCTGGCCTTAGCATTGACTTGAACAACTGCCATCTGCTCATCTGTATATTCATCTATATCTTCCGAATCAGCAGCAGGTTGTGCTGCTACAGGCAATGGATAGTTCCCTTTCTTGATAATTCGCCAACCTTTGACATCATATGACTTTGCATATATTTCCATACGCACTTTCCAGTAAGAAAAATATTGTTCATTGAAATAAGGTGGCCTGACTTGTGATGTTCCTTCTTGAAAGAGTGCTCCAACAATTCCTTTGTTTGCCATGATCTTTTCTCACAAGCTGTTAATCAAAGAAGAGTAAGACTAGCTCTGATACCAATTGAAAGTACGGGGGGGGGGGGGGAGTGAATTTCTTATTTTAAAATTAGTTATTATAAGTTGACTAGTTTACCAATTAGTCAACTAGATATAAGAGCGAGATAGTAAGAAGTACAAAATTAAAATGCTAAACTAAAGTGCAGGAATTAAAGACAAGCTCACGCAGATGGATCTTCTGTTTAATCGTGGTACATCAGCTAGTCATGGTTCACACAGTACTCGTCCGGGTCAGTAATTTTTCAGTGCACTTCTAGCTCAGAGCTTATACCGTGCTCCATCAGTTTAGGGTTTATTAGTATCGGGTTCTTCCAGTGGCTGTTCTAGTTCACGGGGTCCGATGCAGGCCCCACCGTCATTTTTGCCTCGAGGTTGGTACGATTGTGGAGAGTTAGGGTATGTGGGGAATAATTTCCCCCACCATTACACAAGTCCAGTACAGTAGGGTGGCCAGTTTATGACCCTTGTGCCAGTTGCTACGCCACCCGTTCAGCCAGCTCGGGGTGGAGTTTTTATACTGGTTTGGATTCAATGTGAATCTTAGTCCAGTCCTCTTGGATTGCATGGAAGTTCTATTTTAGTGATTGAGTTTCTTGAGTACAAAGTAAATGGTGTAGTTTTATACCAACTGCTCAGTTTCTATATCTCTCGTCTTTTCTTGATACAATGCCTCACCAGTGATTTTCTCTCTTTCTTCTCTAACTTGTTACACAATAGATCTAGTAGAACTAATATGTTTGTTTGAAGTAGAACAAAGAGAGGGTAAATGGTTTGATTAAAGTATATATCTTCAAGTCTGAAGCGATAGTATATATACTTTCCAGGAGGCCTTAGTTTCTGGAGAGATTTGCGAACCCAAGAGATTTGATCCTTGAAAGGAATCACAGATTGATTCTTTCCAAGAATAAGGTTGATTCCCGTTGTACTTCCTTGATGAGTGGACTTTGATAGCTTTCCATATTTAAGCCTTGATATCCGCCGGATTTCCAGTGTTGGCTATGACTTTGCCGAACCTTTAGTACTTCTTTCATTTTTATTGTTGATAGCTTCAATCATCTTCTGATTGATATCTTCCTTCAGCTTATTTCTTTCCTTATCTTCCTTCAGGTTTGATTGATTATCTATTTTCGGACCTTTATTGCTTCGCTGATTCCTTGATTGCTTTAGTCAATGTTTGATTGATACTTTCCTTTTTACTTTGATTCTGATTGATTTCCTTGAGTCCCTACATCAAACACAATTATATTATTTTTCATCATTAAAACTAAAATCTAACAATCTCCCCCTTTTTGATGATGACAAAATAATATGTATAAATACCAGTTAACTTCCCTATAATTTTACTCCCCCTCATTGGGTGCAGTTGACTACCCCTCAATTGTTGCAGTTGACTCCCCCTCAATTAGTCCTCAATTGTTGTAGTTGACTCCCCCTCAATTAGTCGACTCATGTACTTGCAGAAGTTATATCTTTTTTCTCCCTGTTTTTGACATCAGCAAAGAAGGAATACCACTAAAGAAGATAATATAGCGTGTAACCATTAAATATGCAATATAACTAAGGATGGCATGATAAGCATGCAGAGTCATAAAAGAAAGAAAAAACATCCAGTTGACTGCTTAACCAGTCCAAAATAGCAAAACACAAAAACTTATTTGAGATTTCCACCACTAGTGACGCAGGAAATAGGTAAGAGTGTTGCATATGGCCTCCTTTAGACGATCAACGCCTGCATTTACTTCAACGGTGACCCCATCAATCCTGTTATGAACTTCCTTGAAGGCTTTGACTGTATTTTCTCCAAGTCTCTAAATTTTTACCCTTATCTTGGAGACGTCCGACCATGTTTCCTTCTAAATTGTGTGAATGTCACCAACAATGGACTGAGTGGCAGTAAGGAGTTCTTGGATATTGGTCAGCTTGTTGTCAATGACAGTCAATTTTTCAATGATAGCAGGATCACTTACACTGTTAAGAGAGATAGAGGATTTGATCTTGGAGTCAGGTTTAACACTTTTAACTTCACCATCCTGTTTGTTTACCTAAGTGCCCTTTACACACATGTACCCCATACTTGTAAAAGCCCTAGAATTGTAGGAGTTTGACATTGAGACAGGAGGGTATTCTGAGATGGAGATATTGTGGGCTTCTAGGATATAAGAGATGGCCATACCATAAGGCAGACTGGTGAGATCATCAGGACTCTCTATCATAAAATTTATGACCCAGGAGTATAACTTAATATTGAGTTTGGTCACAAGACAATAAACAAGAAAGGTATCTCTTTGAGAGAAAGTAGAGAATGATCCAGTTCGAGGAAGAAGAGTGGTTGCAACAATATGGGCTAAGACACGAGTTTCAAAGTTAACATCACTAGGAACTAATTGGTTTGGAAGAGAATTAGAAGGGCATTCAGCAATACAGCGTTATGGTTGATCAAAAGAAATTTCAAAATCATCAGGCCAAGTATTATTTGAAAATCATTGGAAAACCAGAGCATTTAGATGAGAAAATTGAGTCAAATGTAGCACAATCAAGAACAATGCGCTTACCCATAACTAAGGATTCTAACCTATCAGGCTTACTAGAGCGAAGATTTGCATAAAATATTTCCACTAAAGGTTCAGAGACTTTAGGAGGGGGTAAAGAGAGGAATTTTGACCCACCTTGAAATGTAAAAAGATCCTTTACCTTATAGTTGAGGGTTTCCATGACATCAAGATCAACAATTCTGCCATGAGCAATGGGCTTGTCTTTTAGGGAAAGAAAGAAATCCCTCTTTGGGGAATCCCACAAATTGAGGTCTAATTCTAAGGAGCTTGAAATGTCTACTCTGGAATTTTTAGGAGTAAGGGTTTTAGGAGGATCTTCCATGGGCCTTTTTTCTAGAGCATTTTCTCCTAAGTGAAAGTAGTATGAAAGTTCTACTTGTGAAGAGGCAAAACCTTCGGAGTGGTCAGATCCTATGTGTACGGGTTCCGGGGGCTGAGAAGAGGGTTTTACTCTGGACCGAGTACTTTTTCTGGTGGAGGCAGAAGAGGTTTTGGGGTGTTTAGCCATGGGAGAACCTACTTTGAGAGAAAGGGTTTCTGAAAGATGAAGATGACAAAGCCAGAGAAAGAGGTTCAGAGTTTAAGAAGGAAATATTGACGGTTGAGTATATGAAAGGAAAGGGTGTATGATGATTGATTTTCCTTTATTGGAAATAGCGATTGATGTGAAAAGAGAGGGAAAAATTGAGGCGATACATAAATGACTACACACAATCAAAATTTGAACATTAGTCAAATAAGGAATTAAAAAGACAAATAGGTCCTAATTTTTGAAATTAAGAGAAATAATGCCAAGTAAATCTCTTAAAAGACAGAATCTATCTTCTAGTAGAGGCTTAGTAAAAATATTAGCTAATTAATTAGTGGTATTAACAAATGACAGCTCTATATCACCTTTGATAACATGATCTCTAATACAATGATGCTTGATGTCTATATGCTTAGCTCTAGAGTGATGCATAAGATTCTTTGAAAGACATATAGCACTAGAGTTATGACAAAAAATTTGAATAGGTTTAAAAAATAATTCATAATCACCCAATTGATGAGACGTCCATAGTAATTGTACACAATATTGTCCGATGGCAATGTATTCAGCCTCTGTAGTGGATAATGCAACTAATCCTTATTTTTTACTATTATAAGAAATCAAGGGTTTTCCCAGTAATTGACACGTGCCACTGGTGCTTTTCCTGTCTTCCTTGTCACCTCCAAGATCAGCATCTGAAAAACTTTCTAATTTAAATTGTTAGAGCATGGATACCATAGTCCATGAGAAGTAGTTCCAATGAGATAACAAATAATTCTCTTTACTGCAGTCATATGAGATTCCTCAGGAGCTGACTGAAACCTGGCACATTTGCAAACACTGAACATAATATCTGGTCGACTAGCAGTTAGGTAAAGTAAAGAACCAATCATTCCACAATATTTTGCTTTATCAACGTGATTTCCCTTTTCATCTTTATCAAGATTTGTTGTCGGGCTCATAGTTGTGCTAATAGCTTTAGCATTGCTCATGCCAAATTTCTGAATTAGCTCCTTGGTATATTTCGTCTGGCATATGAAGGTTCCTACTTCATATTGTTGGATTTGAAGTCCAAGGAAAAAAGTGAGCTCTCCCATCATACTCATTTCAAATTCACTTTGCATAAGCGTTGCAAATTCCTTGCACAACAAGGGGTTAGCACTACTGAAGATAATATCATCAACATAAACTTGAATAATAAGATTACCTTCTAAAGATCTTTTGATGAATAGAGTAGTGTCTACTTTACCTCTTATAAACCCATGATCAAGTAGAAATGAACTGAGTCTTTCGTACCATGCTCGTGGAGCTTGTTTAAGTCCATACAGTGCCTTGGTTAACTTATACACATGATAAGGAAACTTTGAGTTTTCAAATCCAGGAGGTTATTTAACATATACTTCCTCCTCAATGAAACCATTTAAGAAGGCACTCTTGACATCCATCTGGAAAAGTCTGAATTTCTTGAAGGATGCATATGCAATAAGAATTCGTATTGACTCTAGTTGACCTACTGATGCAAAGGTTTCATCATAGTCGACTCCCTCTTGTTGAGAATATCCTCGAGGTACTAATCTGGATTTGTTCCTTATGACTTTTCCATCCCCGTTGAGCTTATTTCTAAAGACCCATTTAGTTCCAATTACAGTAGCGTCTGCAGGCCTAGGCATCAATTTCCAAACTTGATTCTTATCAAATTGATCCAGTTCTTCCTGTATGTCTTGAACCCAGCTTGAATCTTTGAGAGCCTCGTCTATCTTCTTTGGTTCAATCTGGGAGATCAAAGCTAAGTTTTCCTTATTCTTGTGAGCTCCTCTGGTTTTCATCCCTTCACTTGGATCTCCTATGATATACTTCTGAGGTTATTCTGGTTCACTCCTCCATTTATTTGGTCGTGTTATGCTTGTAGGAGTAGTCGACTCTATCTGTGCTTCTGGTTGACTGTTTCTAATTTCATCAGTCGACTCTGTGACATTATCTACCCTGTTAATCGACTCTTGGAGATTGCTTGACTGAGTTGTTTCTTGATTTTGATCTTCATCACCTGCAATGATTCCTTTCTCGGCCGAAGTGTTATTTTCATCAAATACTACATGTACTGATTCTTCTACAGATAAAGTGCATTTATTATAAACTCTAAATAATCTACTGTTTATAGAATAACCTAGAAAAATACCTTCATCACTTCTTGGATCAAATTTACTAAGATTTTCCTTACCATTGTTGTGGATAAAACATTTTCTTCCAAAAGTATGGAAGTAGCTTATGTTGAGTCGTTTACCTTTCCACAGTTCGTTTGGAGTTTTTTTCAAGATTGGCCTTATGAGACATCTGTTGAGAATATGGCCGGTTGTACTTACTGCTTCTACCCAAAAGTGGTTTGGCAATAAGTATTCTAGTAACATGGTTCTAGCCATATCTTGTAGAGTTTTGATTTTCCGTTCCACTACCCCATTCTGTTGAGGTGATCTTGAGGCTGAACAATTATGAGTGTATCCTTGATCATTGTAGAATTCTTCAAATGCTCTGCTCTCCAATAACTAAATCATGCTTGGATAGTATATCTATAAGATGCATGCTTGCATGACCAAGTTTCTTATGCCATAACCATGGATCATCAGACATGGATGTTAAGCAGATATGACCATCTATATTTTCGAAGCCATCAATAATGTAGACATTTCCATACCTTTTTCCTGGAAGGATTATTTTACCTAACTCATCTTCAATAGCACAACCTATTTTCTTAAATTTTTCCTCATATCCGGAATCACACATTTGGCTTATACTTAGCAGATTGTAGTTTAGTCCATCTACGAGATAGACTTCAATGATATCACTGTTGTTATTGAATGGGACTGTGCCAGTGCCAACTATCTTCCCCTTTGAGTCATCTCCAAATTTAACACGTCCACCATTTATTTTAGTGACCTCTTTGAACAGGTTTTTGTCACCTATCGTATGGCTGGAACACGCACTATCTAGGTACCATTTTCCTTTGCGGCTCTTTCGATGGTGTTCCTACAAAATGTAACAATTACTTCTCTTAGGTACCTAAGCTTGCTTGGGTCCTTGTTGGTTAGTACTACTAAGATTAGGCTTGTCTTTGGGTTTCCAAATCCACCCTGGAAGATTTGATTTTCGAAAACGACAAAAGGAATATTTATGCCCACTTTTATTACAAAAGTGACATACAGAAGGTGATCCATTTTTGGATCTTCCACTAGTGCTTGTGGACTCTGTTCTTGTTGGTCCTTTTTTAGTTGACTTGTAAGTCACCTGGTTGGACTTAACAGAACTATGACTGGTGGATTTGCACATGCCATTGAGTTGCATTTGCAATTCCTGAAATTCTTCTTGAAGTACTTCTTTTTCACTTTCACATACTTCAAGCATGAGTTTCCAGTCTATCTTTTCCATATTGAATCTCTTTAGTTCATTCATCAACTTTTGAGACTCTTTTAAAGTAAGGTCAAGAATATCCTACAATTCATTGCATCTTTCATAGTTATAGGATCTTACCTCACTTGTTTCACCTCGTGCCATAAAACAGTTTTCATTTTCATCCTTGCATTCGTCATCTGAAACTCCTTCATTTGTCCAGCTGCCTGAAAGTTTGTTTATGTCATTTTCCAGAATTGTCATGAAGCACAGATTTGCTATTTCTTCTGGTTCTGAAATGTCTTCATCACTCTAGCTTCTAAAGGATTTATTCTTGTTAAATCCTCTGGCAACCTTTCTTTTTAAATCTGGGCATTCAGCTTGTACATGTCTGTATCTTCCATATTCATAGCATTTTCCATCATTCTTGTCCTGCTCATTGTATTGCCTGGTTTGCCTTGATGATATTCTTCCTCTTTTTTTGTTTTTGTATCTTCTCATTAGACCATCCATGTTTATTGATACCATGGCAATTTCTTCCTCGAGGGCTTCAGGATTATCGTCAATGTCATTTTCTATCATGTCAGTTGTAGCCTTGAATGCGACTTTTTTCTTCTTTTCTTCATGGGTTTTTTTCTTGAGATGACCCTTTTCTAATGATAAGAGATCCCCTCGAAGTTCATCATACGATAATTTTTATAGATATTGTGTTTCAAGTGCAACTACTTGTGTCTTCCAAGTCGTAGGGAGACTTCTCAGAATTTTCCGAACTTGACAACCACTTGTATATGGTTTACCAAAAGCTTTTAGATCACTGATGATTTTGCTAAACCTTGCAAACATTTCTTCAATGGATTCTCCTTCTTTCATCTGGAAGAGTTTGTAATCATGAACCAACATATTGATATGCGTTTCTTTCACTTTGCTGGTTCCTTCATAATTGACTTCTCGTTTATTCCACATTTTTTGGCTGTATTACAACCGGATATTGTTTTATATTCTTCTACACTTATAGCATTATAGAGTAGATTTTTGGCCTTAGCATTGACTTGAACAACTGCCATCTGCTCGTCTGTATATTAGTCTATATCTTCCGAATCAGCAATAGGTTATGCTGCTACAGGCAGTAGATAGTTCCATTTCTTGATTACTCGCCAACATTTTACATCATATGACTTTGCCTATATTTCCATACGCACTTTTCAGTGAGAAAAATATTGTTCATTGAAATAAGGTGGCCTGACTTGTGATGTTCCTTCTTGAAAGAATGCTCCAATAATTCCTTGGTTTGCCATGATCTTTTCTCACAAGTTGTTAAGCAAAGAAGAGTGAGACTAGCCCTAATACCAATTGAAAGCTCTGATACCAATTGAAAGTATAAGAGGGGGGGTGAATTGCTTATTTTAAAATTAGTTATTATAAGTTGACTAGTTTACCAATTAGTCAACAAGAAATAAGAGCGAGTTAGTAAGAAGTACAGAATTAAAATGCAGAAATAAAGTGCAGGAATTAAAGACACCAGAGCTTTTATACTGGTTCAGATTCAATGTGAATCCTAGTCGAGTCCTGTTGGATTGCAAGGATGTTCTCTTTCAGTGATTGAGTTTCTTGAGTACAAAGTGAATGGTGTAGTTTTATACCAACTGCTCAGTTTATATACCTCTCGTCTTTTCTTGATACAATGCCTCACCTGTGATTTTCTCTCTTTCTTCTCTAACTTGTTACACAACAGATCTAATAGAACTAATATGTTTGTTTGAAGTAGAACAAAGAGAGGGTAAATTGTTTGATCAAATTTTATATCTTCAAGTCTGAAACGATCGTATATATACTTTCTAGGAGGCCTTAGATTCTTGAGAGATTTGCGAACCCAAGAGATTTAATCTTTGAAAGGAATCACAGATTGATTCTTTCCAAGAATAAGGTTGATTCCCATTATACTTCCTTGATGAGTGGACTTTGATAGCTTTCCATCTTTAAGCCTTGATATCCGTCAGATTTCCAGTGTTGGCTATGCCTTTGCCCAACCTTTAGTACTTCTTTCCTTTTTGTTGTTGATAGCTTCAATCATCTTCTGATTGATATCTTCCTTCAGCTTTGATTTCTCTCCTTGATGGCTTCAATCATCCTCTGATTGATATCTTCCTTCAGCTTTGATTGATTATCTATTTCTGGTCCTTTATTGCTTCGTTGATTCCTTGATTGCTTCAGTCAATCTTTGATTGATACTTTCCTTTTTACTTTGATTTTGATTGATTTCCTTGAGCCCCTACATCAAACACAATTATATTATTTTTTATCATTAAAACTAAAATCTAACAATCTCCCCCTTTTTGATTATGACAAAATAATATATATAAACACCAGTTAACTTCCCTGTAATTTTACTCCCCCTCAATGGGTGTAGTTGACTACCCCTCAATGGTTGCAGTTGACTCCTCCTCAATTAGTCCTCAATGGTTTCAGTTGACTCCCCCTCAATTTGTCGACTCATGTACTTGCAAAAGTTATATTTTTTTTTCTCCCCCTTTTTGACATCAGCAAAGAGGGAATACCACTAATGTAGATAATAGAGCGCATTCGGAATGTGATTTGGAGGTCCGTAGTAGAATTAGGCTTGAATTGGCGAAATTGGAAATTTGGTGATTTTTAGTCGGAAGTGAAAAATTTGATATCGGGGTCAGAATGGAATTCCGAAAGTTGGAGTAGGTTTGTAGTGTCATATTTGACGTGTGTGCAAAATTTGAGGTCATTCGGACATGGTCTGGTTGGTTTCGGCATCGGTTGTCGAATTTGAAAGTTTTAGAAGTTCTTAGGCTTGAATCCGAGGGTAATTTTGTGTTTCGATGTTGTTTTGAGTGATTCGAATGTTCGACTAAGTTTGTATGTTGATATATGACTGGTCGGTATTTTTGGTTGAGATCCTGAGGGCCTTGGGGCAATTCCGGGTGGTTAGCGGATTTGTCGAAGTTGAAAAATGCAACTGAAGTTGCTGCTTCTGCTATTTTCGCACCTGCGGAAGGAAGAGCCGCATGTGTGAGGTTGCTAGTGCGTTTGGGGAAGCCGCAGATGCAGAAATGGAAGGCCAAGGCTGGAAACACAGGTGCGAAGAATTGGCCGCATCTGCGAGCCCGCAGGTGCGAGGCCTTGAGCGCAGATGCGGAAAGGAAGAGTTGGACCGGATCCGCAAAAGCGGAAGTGTTACGCAGGTGCACCCCCGCAGGTGCGGAACCTGGGGTCGCAGGTGCGGAATTGAGGGCTTAAGTGGTTCTCACAGGTTCGAGGATTCGACCGCAGGAACGGACATATGGCCGCAGGTGCGATTGTGCTAGGCAGAAAAGCCCCAGCTCGTGTGTTTTGCCTTCATTTTTCCATTTTTGGATTGGAGAAACTCGGGAGGGAGGCGAGTTTTTGAATGTTTTCAAGGAGCAACGTTGGGGTAAGTTATTCTAACTCATAATGGTATAAATTTCGTGAATCTATGGCCTTATTCATCATTAATTAGTAGGATTTTGGAGTGAAAGTAGGGGGTTAGGGCTTGGGATTTATTTTTAAGAGTTTAATTTCAGGATTTGAGGGACCAAATGATGTCGGATTTGGATAAATTTTGTATGTACGGACTCGTGAGTGAATGGTCTTTCTAGTTTTGTAAATTTTGTTGGATTTCGAGACGTGGGCTCGGGGTCCGGGTTTGAGCCAATTTCGGGTTTTGGTCTAATTTTTGTAGCTTTTCTTGTGGAATTCATTCCATTAGCATATATTGATGGTATTGTACTGATTGTGAATAGATTCAGAGCATTTGGAGGCCAAGTCGAGAGGCAAGAGCATTGCGGTGTAGAGATTTGACCGGTTTGTAGTAAGTAACGATTGTAAATCTAGTCCCGAGGGTATGAAACCCAGAATTTTGTATCATTCTACTATTTTGAGGTGACGCACATGCTAGGTGACGGGCGTGTGAGCGTGCACTATTGGGGATTGTGACTTGGTCCATCCCGTAGCAACTGTAAAGTTGTATATTTTGTTGAAACTATATGATACTTATATGTTTTAGAAAGAGTTTCTGTAAATTGGGCCGAATGCCATGTTTGGGCTGCCAGTGCTGTTTAGACCCTTAGGGGCATTTTCTTACTATCCTCTCACTGTTTTCGATTGAAAATCTATACTCAGTCATGGTTATACCTGTTTACTACATAACACAGTTTTTATTACTTGATTTTGATGCATATAAATGTTGTTTTGGGCTGAGCACCCTATTTTTACTGAAATACCCGAGTGGCTTGAGAGGTTTATGACTAATTGAGGCTGAGGGCCTGATTTGTAAGGATATTTATGGGATCGGGCTGCACGCCGCAACATGTTCGATATAGGCCGAGGGCCTTAGTGATTTATGCCATGATTTGGCTTCATATAGCGCTTGGGCAGAAGGAGCCCTTCCGGAGTCTGTACACACCCCTAGTGAGCACAGGTACGTACTGAGTGCGAGTGCTGAGTGTTGAGTGATTGGGAGGCCTGAGTGATTGTGAGGTATGCCCGAGTGGCAAGAGTGATTGTGAGGTATGCCCGAGTGGCACGAGTGACTGTGAGTTTTGCCCGAGGGGTTGTTTATGATTTCATCATTTTTGCTCACCTTTGCATTGAGCCTGTTTGAAAAACTGTTGAAAAATATCTTTAAATGATTTTTACCGGAACCGGGTTTAAACGAGATGATTTGCTTCAAACACTGATTTTTAAAGCATGTTGTACTTTACTGAATTTTTGTGATATAAACTTGATATGCTTTATTGCTCGTCACTACTGCTAAATCTTTATTTATTATTATTACTTACTGAGTTGACATACTCACATTACTCCCTGCACCTTGTGTGCAGATCCAGGTGTAGCTGGACACAGTAGTGGTTGTTGATTATTCTGGTTGTATATTTTCTCGGGGATAGCAAGGTAGCTGCCTGGCGATCGTAGCCCCTGCCCTTCTCCCTCTTATCTTCCTTTAGTTGTATTTAGCTATTTTCCAGGCTGAGTTAGCCTTAATATTGTTAGACAGATTGTAGTAGATGCTCATGACTAGTGACACCCCAATCTCGGGCTTCTCTTTTCCGCATTTTTGTTTTGATTTGAACTCCTTTACAAAGGGTTTTAAGCTAAATAGCCTTGGAATTATCCTTGAAATAAAAATATCGGTTTGTTTTGAAATGAGTCGGCTTGCCTAGTTCCACGATAGGCGCCATCACGACATGTTAGGTTTTGGGTCGTGACAATAACGTATAACCATTAAACATGCAATATAACTAAGGATGGAATGATAAGCATGCAGAGTCATAAAAGAAAGGAAAAACATCCAGTTGACTGGTTAACCAGTCCAAAATAGCAAAACACAAAACATTATTTGAGATTTCCATCACTTGTGACGCAGTAATTAGGTAAGAGTGTTACAGATGGCCTCCTTCAGATGATCAAAGTTGGCATTTACTTCAACGGTGACCCCATCAATCTTGTCATGAACTTCCTTGAGGGATTTGACTGCATTTTCTCCAAGTCTCTGAATTTTGACCCTTATCTTGGAGACGTCCGACCCTGTTTCCTTCGAAATTTTGTGAATGTCACCAACAGTGGACTGAGTGGCAGTAAGGAGTTCTTGGATGTTGGTCAGCTTGTTGTCAATGACAGCCAATTTTTCAATGATAGCAGGATCACTTACACTGTGAAGAGAGACAGAGGATTTGACCTTGGAGTCAGGTTTAACACTTTTGACTTCACCGTCCTGTTTCTTTACCCAAGTGCCCTTTACACATATATACCCCATACTAGCAAAAGCCCTAGAATTATAGAATTTTGACACAGAGACAAGAGGGTATTCTGAGATGGAGATATTGTGTGCTTCTAGGATATAAGAGATGGCCATACCATAAGGCAGACTGGTGGGATCATCAGGACTCTCTATCATAAAATTTATGACCCGGGAGGATAACTTAATATTGAGTTTTGTCACAAGACAATAAACAAGAAAGGTGTCTCTTTGTGAGAAGGTAGAGAATGATCCAGTTCGAGGGAGAAGAGTGGTTGCAACAATGTGGGCTAAGACACGAGTTTCAAAGTTAACATCACTAGTTTGGGAGAGAATCATTAGGGCACTCAACAATACAGCGTTTTGCTTGATCAAAAGAAATTTTAAAATCATTAGGCCAAGTGCTTATGAAAAGCATTGGAAAACAAGAGCATTTACACGAGAAAATTGAGTCAAACGTAGCACAATCAAGAACAATGCGCTTACCCAGAACTAAGGATTCTAGCCTATCAGGCTTACTAGAGTGAAGATTTGTATAAAATATTTTCACTAAAGGTTCAGAGTCTTTAGGAGGGGATAAAGAGAGGAATTTTGACCAACCTTGAAAGGCAAAAAGATCTTTTACCTTATAGTTGAGAGTTTCCATGACATCAAGATCAGCAATTCTGCCATGAGCAATGAGCTTGTCTTTTAGGGCAAGAAAGAAATACATATTTGGGGAATCCCAAAAATTGAGGTCTGATTCTAAGGAGCTTGAAAGGTCTACTCTGGATTTTTTAGGAGTATGGGTTTCAGGAGGATCTTCCATGGGCCTTTTTCCTAGAGCTTTTTCTCCAAAGTGAGAGTATTCTGAAACTTCTACTTGTGAAGAGCCAAAACCTTCGGAGTGGTCAGATCCTATGTCTACGGATTCTAGGGGCTGAGAAGAGGGTTTGCCTCTGGACCGAGTACTTTTTCTGGTGGAGGCAGAAAGGGTTTTGGGGTGTTTAGCCATGGGAGAACCTACTTTGAGAGAAAGGGTTTTTGAAGAGGGTTTCTGAAAGATGAAGAAGATGAAGTCAGAGAAAGGGGTTCAGAGTTTAAGAAGGAAATATTGATGGTTGAGTATATGAAAGGGAAGGGTGTATGATGATTGGTTTTCCTTTATTGGAAGCAGCGATTGATGTGAAAAGAGAGGAAAAAATGGAGGCAATACATAAATGAGTACACACAACCAAAATTTGAACATTAGTCAAATACGAAATTAAAAAGACAAATAGGTCCTAATTTTTGAAATTAAGAGAAATAATGCCAAGTAGATCTCTTAAAAGACATAATCTATCTTCTAATAGAGGCTTTGTGAAAATATCAGCTAATTTGAATACTGAACTGACATCAATATATGAGAACTAAGCTGGGATGAATGTCTGAGTACTGGACTGACATGAGTATCTGAGTACTGAACTGACATGAGTATTTGAGTTCTGAACTGACATAAGTATCCGGAAACTTGATTATCATAACATGACACGTGAAGTACTGGTGTACAACCGCTAATTTTGGTGGCAACTTCAACTCATAAGCTAGTTGTCCGATCTTTTGAAGGATCATATACGGCGTGATATATCTGGGACTGATCTTTTCTTTCTTCCCAAATCTTATAACACCTTTCATAGGCGAAACTTTCAGAAACACCCAATCATCAATTTGAAACTCTAGGTCTCTATGCCGCACATCCGAATAGGACTTTTAGAAGCTCTAAGCCATCTTCCAATGCTCTTGAATCAACTTAACTTTCTCCATAGCCTGATAGAGCAAACCTGGTCCCAACAAATCTTCTTTTCCAACTTCGAACCAACAAATTGGCGATCTACACCTTCGCCCACACAAAGCCTCTTATGGTGCCATCTTGATACTAGAATGGTAGTTGTTATTATAAGCAAATTCAATGAGAGGTATGTGATCATCCCAATTATCTTTAAAATTAAGGATATATTCTCAAGTGTCTGAATAGTGCGTTCTGCCTGGCCATCTTTCTGAGGATGAAAAACTATACTGAGGTTTACTTTTGTGTCTAATTCTTTCTGAAATGTCTTCTAAAAGTTCATTGTAAACTGAGCACCATGATATAAGATGATGGACAACGCAGTCCCATGCACTCTAGCGATTTCTTGGATATACAACTTGGCATAATCTTCTGCTAAATATGTGGTCTTTATTGGCAAGAAGTGCGCTGACTTGGTAAGTCGATCTATAATCACCCAATCAAATCATGCTCCCAAAATAAGCGAGACAATCCTGTTATAAAGTCCATATTTATCAACTCCACTCAAGAATATGTGTAAACTGTGGTAAAACACTTGGTTTTCTGCTGCTCGACTTTCATTTGCTGAAAGTTCGTGCACTTGGCCACAAAGTGTGCGATGCTCTTTTTCATGTCGTTCCATCAATGAATCTCCTTAAGATCATGATACATCTTTGAAGAACCTGTGTGAATAAAATACCTAGAATTATGGGCTTCTGACATAATCCGCTCTCTGAGCCCATCTACGTCTGAAACACACAATTTGTCTTGGTGCCTCAAGGTGCCATCATCTCCCCCTTATTAAAAAGCCATCATCTTATGCTTGTGTATCCCTTATTTTAGCAGCAACAAGTAAGGTCATCAAACTGCTTCTCCTTCACTTCAGCTACTAAGAAGGAACAAGTCCCTTTCCGGACAACAACTCCACCATCTTCGGTGTCCGAAAGTCGAACTCCTAGATTGGATAAGAGGTGAACTTCTTTCACTATAGATCTATTGTCTGCCTCAATCATGAGTTATACTTCCCATACTTGATTATCATTTTAAGGTACTTCCTGAAAATACTTATAGCATCGTTGTGAGCTAAGCCTATACTCCGAAGATTAGAGTCTCGTGCAATAACACTACCCTCATGATACATACCTGGGCATGGTTAAACTATATCCCATGCTAACTATGCGGGTTTTATATCTCCAACTGGACTTACTAACGATTTTCACATCTCCCCCTTAGACCAAAGGTTAAGGTCTTGTACTTGCCGATCCTTCTCTTATGTTGGGATCCAAACAACTTTCCTTATTTTCTGCAATTCTTGCACTTTATGTCAATGAAGACTCATCTTCCTACTTTTTTCTAAGCAATTTTTCTTACTAGCAAAAACTATATTATTTATACAAACGGAAGGCCAATGTATTCACAACTATCAAATACAATCTTAATGATTTAACTCTACTCACTGTGTCAATCTCGAGGAAACTTATTTTCGATAACTCTTAAAGGATATTCTTCTGTAGTTTGAACTCTTACTGTTAGATGATTATCCTTTCTTCCACTGTCACTGTACTTCGGGTTTAACTTAAAATCTTTGGGTTCTAACACGCGTTCGGTATTTCAAACTATCATCCACATCACTAGAATTAACTTGGCCAAGTGAATCAAATCTTACCTCTTCTAGCTCTGCTAAAATTGCTAATTCATTGTATCTACTCAAAACTTACTTACTATTCTTTTACTAACCACCTACTAGCGTCATCTTTTCTTGTTCTGCTTTGAATAACTAAAGTGAAGCATAGGTTATTTCTCACTTCCCTCACCATCCAACCCTATTCTACGGTCGCATACTATCCTTTTTTTTAACTATGTATATGGATCACACACTTAGGGAAAGTTCATCCGTTTTAAACAAAATTAGAATATCTAACCCCAAACTTTCTATACAATTCAAAATCATATCATACTATAAACAACTTAGGTAACTACTTAGTCGCATAACCTAACGGGGAACTGCCATATCTTTTATATTACATCAATAGCTGCTTCTTGTAGTAACTTACTAATGTGGTACTTCTAGTTCTGATTTGAATAAATCTGAACAACTTAAAATCATTCCCTGAAAGTCACTATTGGCTGCTCTTGGTTCTTATTTCATACATCATATCTTCTAGTCATATGCATGAGTCGTACAAAAAAATACACCGTTGGTAATAACCAATGTTTTGATTCCTAGGTATTTTTCCCTTAGGGACTTTTCTGTCCAAAACTATATGTCTACTGCGGTTCAATTCTTAACCTGTTACACTGTGGGGTCTGACATCTAAACTATCATCATCCCAGATGTGCCTCCATTTCCAAGAATTAAAATGCGTTGCAAAGAGAGATCGAAGACGAAGATTTTCTGACGCTAAAAGAAATTGTTCTGTGAGGTAAAATACATACAACTACCATATACAAACTTATCCTTCAAAGTATACCATCATCTAATAAATCACTTCCTGTATCATCCGGCGAGTCTTGCGTCTTCATCCGAACCAAAAATATGTGAAGATTTTGCTATAATCACTGTTACTTAAATTTTCTTTTAGCACCCACATGCATCACTGTATACTCACAAGTCGCCTTTATTTGGATACATTGAAAATTGTAGATTTGGTAACTGAATAACTGAATACTGGCATACTTAATAACTATTAAGCTGCTAATTGAAAGATTGTATAACTAGTAACTGAGGTCAATTGATAACCATAAAACATGATAACTACTTTTGTACTTTTTGGTATGGTTATGCTCTAATCTGTACTACTATCCATTGCATCCCACTTTCAATATCCTCTCAGTCTCATTTGTTACCAACTTGTACTACATAATTATACCCCAATAGGTGATCATCCTCCCTAGGAGCTTGGGTTTTCTTGCCCCTCGCTTGGGCATTAGATATGTTTGGAATTCGATAGGAAGAGAAGGTTACTTATTGCTCTAAGCTTCATAGCACAATCTAGAGTAGAAAGAAATGAGAAAATACTGGATGTCTCGGTAGTTAACCCTTTATATGAGTAGTCGGCACACACATATAAAGGAAACTCCACTGGACATGACTTCATAGACTCCTTAGGACACTTGAACCTAGTGCTCTGATACCAAGCTTTGTCACACCTCGAACCTGGGCCTGGACATAACACACGACACCCGTTGCTGACTACATATGATCGAGCAAACCAACCAACTGGCTGAATCAATATGTGATATCATAACATACTGAATACGGAAGATAAACTTGCATATGCTGATATACTAAAAGTCTAAATGATATAAATCAAAAGGCGGAACTAGGCTTAACTATATTTCTGAGGCAAGTAGTAACGTCATAAAAGAAACGTAGGGTAGGGTGAATCATTAACATTCCCAAACATAGAGAGTTAGCCTTTTATACCTTGACTTTGCCCCTTTTGAGTGTATCACAATGTTCGTCATCTCTTTCAATAGTAATGTATGGCAACATATATCAAGAGGAACCAATATTAGCACCAATGCTCATGTTTTGGGTACTTAGATATTTTATCAAATACTTGGTGGGCATAAAACTTCATAGCCCTTATTAATAGTATTTCTACACCCAAAAACATATTCTCTTGCTCCTAGCAAATTTTAAAATCTCAAATTATTATAATCAATATCATTCTTCATCACCTATAAGATAAACAACACCTTAACCAAAAGTTAATAACCAACAACCCAAACTTATAACCGTTCATGCTTTTCTGTCAAACCCATCAACTCATATCTCATGAACTAGAGTATATAATCATTAATCCAGTGCTATAATCCATTAGAGTGTGAAGACATTACCTTTTTGAAGTTCAATCCTCTTGAATTCGAGTTCTAGGGTTTCTTTTCTCAACCATTATGTCCCAATCGAATATATAATGATTTGGAGGGTTTACCCATGTTAATAAGGTATTGGAGAATTGAAATTAACTTAGAATCACTATTATAACTTACCTTGGATGGTGGAGGGACCTTTGAGGAGTTAGGTTCTTGAGAGCTTCCCTTTCTAGAGCAAGTATTTGTGTTTTAGGGTATAGGCGATGAAGTAGGGCTTTTAAAATGACCCTCGGGATGCACTCCCGCGCACCTGAAGGCCTAACCGTGCACCAGGATGCACAGCAAGGCAGTAGCACTACCACACGTGCGCGGCCGTGTATGGGACCATCTGGGCACGTACCTGGGCGCGCATACTGCATATTTTCCAATAAAATGCACATAACATTTTGCTCAGAAATTCGTTCGAGATATGTCGTTGGAAAGCGATTGCAAAGGTCTACAACTTGTATGTTTTACGTTTATCAAAATTCCTAACGGATGTTTACGAAATCCTTTTAGAAGATAGATCTTCCATAAACTTAGTCGATTTTCTCGAATCTTATGTACCTCACTCTCCGTCTTGATTCCAAAATAACTATTTTCACCCATAATCATCCCGCTAGGAATTCATATGCCTAAGATGTCCCATTAATACTCATTTAACACGTCCACACCTAGTCCAAATTTATAGAGTGTAACATGATTGGTCCAAGAAGCTTGATGATGCATTATGGGCTTATCAGACGGCTTACAAAACACCTATCGGAATGTCGTCATACCGGTTTGTGTTCGAAAAAGCTTGTCATCTTCCAGTGGAACTAGAGCATAAGGAAATATGGGCTCTAAAGAAGTTGAATCTTGATTGGGATGTAGCCGCTAACTTGAAGGCTGAACATTTGAATGAATTGGATAAGTTCCGGTACCATGCTTATGAAAGTTCGTCCTTGTACAAAGAAAAGATGAAATATCTTCATGAAAAATACAATTGGAATAAAGAGTTCAAGGTCGGCGATGTTGTATTGTTGTTTAACTCAAGGTTGAAGATGTTTTCCGGGAAGCTAAAATCCAAGTGGAGTGGTCCTTTTGAAATTATTGGTGTGACACCTTTTGGTGCATTAGACTTGAAGAACAAAAACAATGAAGTATTCTGAGTCAATGGTCACCGAGTGAAGCACTACTTGGGAAAGGTTGGAGATAGCCACAGCGTGGCCGTCATTCACTTCACTTGAGGGTATTCTGCGTCGTGCCGCAACGTTAAATCAGGCGCTTTTTGGGAGGCAACCCATGTACTTTTCCTTTTTTCTTTTGTAGTTAGGTGTTATTTGTGTTCTAACTTGATTTGAAGTGTGCTACAGGGATGAGTGTGACTTACAGGAAAGGTGGACAAAAATATGGCTAAGTGTTCAAAATTGTGCGGACCATACTTTATTTGTGCGGGCCGCACATTTCTATGTGCCACAGCATAAGAGAATTGGGGCCGCATATTTCTGTTACGGACCGCACATTTGAAATATTAAAAAAAGTGTCAAAATTCCAACTCTCTAAAGTTTGAGCTTGTCAGTGCGGATGTCGATTTGCGACCGCACGTGAAATGTGCGGCCGCATAGGAAAATGTGCGGACCACACATTGAGTTCTGAGACAAGTCCGCCCAGGTAACAGAGTGCGGACCACATGTGTAAATTTTCGGCTGCACTAGCCTCTTTCCCCTTCTCAAATAGTTGGTATAAACAGAGGAATAAAACTCATTTTAAACTTTTCCCTCTCTGAACAAAACACTGTTGCTCTGTTGATTTTCTTGAGATATTTTAACTGTCCTCACACACAACCACCTTGATTATTCACCCATTGCACTCACTCTACCTGGTATTCTTCAATTTCATGTTAGTTTAATTTGTAGATTTTTAATTTTTTTTAGGCAATCTATTATTAGAGTTCAATTATGTGTCCATGTGGGGTAGATCTGAACTGGGTAAACTTAATACATGCTCTAATGGGGTTGGGTTAGTGAAATTTTATGTTTTTACAATGTTTTCATGTCTATTTGTGCAAGAAATTAAAAAACCTAAGTAGATAAAAGATGGATGTTCATAACTTTTGAATTCTGCGGTCGTACTTGAATTTGTGCAGTCCACAGATTAGAAATTTTGGCAACTCAGTGAATCAGGGATCTGCGGCCGCAAGTTAAAATGTGCGGACTGCAAATTTCCCTCTGCGACCGCAGATCATCCAAATCATTGTCTTCAGAGACTCTGCATTTTGAGAGTGTGAAGTGCGGCCGCACTTGCAAACTGTGCGGACCACACTTCCCTTCTACGGCCGCACAACCAAATTTTGCGGACCGCAACTCCCTTTTATGGCCGCACATAAAAAATGTGTGGACCGCAAATCCCTTTACCTACAGACATGTGTTATACTCATAAACCATTGCATCTAATATTTTCTCTCTTATCTACATAAGTCATAAATGTGTTGAATAATGAATTACAACTAATAATCTTCATTGCTTTGATACAAACAATGGTTCGATCGAGAGGCGGAGGGGATACTATAAAGGGAAGGGGTGAATCTTCTCGGGGTCGAGGTAGAGGTACCTTGCCCCTTGGCCAACCTAAGACCATCAGAAATAAACCACAGCTAGCAGATGGAGCTGTGTAGACCTCTCCGAGTCTAGCTCCTATGCCCTGTCTAGGGAAGTGTCAGAGGGCAACTCAACCTATGGTCAAGAGGAGCAGAAAGCCACATAGTCGAGGCCGTAAGGGAGATACCAGCTCAGGAATGAGCCTTCTTCATCTCACAACACCTTCAAGGGGCCGAAGAGCACTAGTCAGGATTCTGAGCAATCAACTACACCAGTCACAGAGGCACAGGCTATACAGGAGAACCTTAATGATGGTAGAGTGGGAGATGGTACAACCTTATGTGTGGAGAGATCAAATAAGAATGAAGTCTGGGAGGATAGGTTTATCAGCTTGGCCGCCTTCACTGATTTTTGTATATGGTGGCCAGTGAGGTCTTTGACTGTTGAGAGATAGTTCCTATTGAAAGATTTGGAGAAATACAACCCAGCGATCTTGAGGCATCTCATCGCATGAAAGAGTTGGATGTGGTTCATTGATAGAGTTGAGGATGCCAAGGAATACCTCGTCCGAGCATTCTATGCTAATGTTGCTCACATAAAGAAGGGGACGAATGTGACAAAAGTGCACAACCTCAAGGTGAGGTTTGATCAGCATACGCTAAACACGTACTTGGGCGTCGACGATGTTGAGCCAAATGAGTATTTGGAGAAATGTGCAATGCAGGAGGAGGTCCGACTTTGGCTGGCTGAGATCTTAGCACCAACATGGATTACCGTTGGGTTTCTCATTCAGCAGAACACATTGAGTTTACAGGTGAAGGGGTGGTAGACCTTTGTTTGTAGCAGACTAGATCCAAGCCAGAATGAGACTCAACTTCCTATTCCTCTGGCTGTTTTTGTGGCTTCCATCATGGTTGGGTACTCAATTAATGTAGGTGCCATGATGTTGGCCAACATTTCCTTGATAGCACGGAAGGCTAGCTCGGCCTACCCTTATCCCAACACTATCACAAAGTACCTCATTGATGCAAAGGTAAAGACGAGATCTTTTGACACCAAGGTGAAGCCGAAAAAACCTTTTGACTGATACTCACTAATGGATGAGATCAACCCAAAGAAGAAAATCTAGCCTCCTGCCACCACAGGCCAGTCTGATGAGCCAATAGTGGTAGTTACTGAGACAACATGCCTTCCATCTACCTCTGCAGAGCCTTCTTCTAGTGTCGCTGCTATGCCTCCGCCATCATCCTCAGCTCCTACCACAACCTCAAAGGTAGCCCCTGATCTAGCTCTAAGGCTAGTGCACATGCCCACAACTCCATTATCTGCACTGCGAGTCTCAACAACTGGATACAGATAACTAATTCAAAGTTGTCTAACTTATCTAGTACTATTATAGCGCATTCCAGTACACATGCACCACAGACCCCCTCTGACATTGATGAGACGCTCAAGAAAATTCTGGACAACCAGAAGACAATCATGGACACCATGGTACAGCACTGGTCAGTTATTGAGGAGCTGGGAAAGGAAGTGAAGAAGATGAGGAAGTCTTAGGCACACAAGAAATCAGTGGACAAGCTCATAAAGGAGGTGATTAGACTTGCCAAAGATGGAGACCTACACTTTCATATGCTACATGACCAGTCCGTCCCAGATCCATCAGCACCATCTGCACCGGGTAGCACCAGTTGGCTAGTCTGAGGAACCAGAACTTGCTGCCGACACTGCTGAGGCAGTGCGTGCGATGTTCACCACTCACCCCCCCCCCATACCTAGATTTGACGATGTTGAGATAAAGTTGGTTAATCCTGAGGGAGATGACATTGGTGGGGACACTGAGATGACATTGGTGGGGACACTGGTGGTGGTGGTAGTAGTAGTAGTAGTAGTAGTAGTAGTAGTAGTAGTAGTAGTAGTAGTAGTAGTAGTAGTAGTAGTAGTAGAAATGCCTAATCAAGTCATTCTCGAAGAGTGGATCATGCTTCATTTTGTACCAACACACTTAACTACGTGCTTATGGTTAGAGACATAGTTTTTTGAAAGAAATAGCTCTTGTGAGTGACTTTGAGACTCTTGAGTTGACTTTGGCGACCCCCTTTGAGCCTCTAGCCTTTCTCATTTGATAACCATGTTATAAACCTTTACCCGTTTTGTCGTGATCCTCTCTTGGCACCCGAACTTTTCTTAATACTCTTGTGAAATAAGTGGCTTAAAACATAAGTTTGGGAGGAGAGATGAGGAATTTGAAAAAGGTATCAAGGAACAAAAAGAGAAAAAAAATGATCTCTATGAAAAGAGAAGGCAAGAAAAGAAAAAGAACAAAAAGAAAAATGCAAAAAAGAGAATAAGTGAAAGGGTTGATTGATTCAAACGGAAATAATGATCCCTAACATGAGTATCAAAGGGAGAAAAAGAATAAAATGATCAAGAAAGAGTGATGTCAAGTCTTTCTAGCCCCCAATAAAAAGAAAATGCCTCTAAGAATTGGTAATTGTGAGCCGAGAAAATAAAATATGGAGTGCTTAAGAAAATATGTAATCACTTACCCATATGGTATCCTACCTTAATCCCAAAGCCTTCATTACAAGTCGAAAGAAGTTCTACTTGATTTCGAACAGAGTGAGCTTACATTAGTGGTGATCTACACGAGAGGCAAGCCTATGGTACGAAGAGAGAAGAGTGAAACTTTCGTGAATCTTAAGATTGAGTGCTAACTTTTTAAGTGAGCTTGAAAAATGGAAGGTAGATGAGGAAGAGTTTGGAGTCCATCATGACCTACAAGATAGAACAAGAGTCCTTGATGAGTAAAATTAATTCTTGAAGCTCAAATATCACTTTAGAATTGTATGTGCATGAATATTTGACTTGTCACCTTATTGATAATGCATGAACATTGTGGGTAATTATTGGTCCCAACAGAGTATGAATGGCTCACCATTGACTCGCTGAAATGACCTTTAACTTTGAGGAGGTGGGAACTAATTTATTTGCTTGAGGACAAGCAAAGACTTAAGTTTGGGGGAGTTGATAAGTATTAGTACCTTTTTACTTTTGTTTTAGTCTAAAAGCATTGATTTATGCTTCCAAAATATTTGAAAGTGTGCAAATTGCAGGAATGTTGGAAGTTTGGGATCTTATAAAAAAATCCGACTAAAAAAGGAGTGTTCCGACTCACGAGGCAAGAAGGGGCACTGCACACAAGAAGTGCGGTACGTAGAGGTATTTATGCGGCCGCAGAATTCTCTCTGTGGTCACAGAACTAGTGAAGAAGCCTAGCAGACTTTAAGTAGAAGTGCGGACTGTACATGAATTGTGCGGCTGCAGAACATGGTCCACACTAACAAAAATTTGAAAGTTCAGAGAGTGTGCAAATGACCAAGACTTGAAACATTGCCTGAAGTGCGGACCACATAAGAATTGTGCGGCAACAGAAGCTGTGCGACTGCACCATCCAAGTACCTACAAGACCAAACAATGTGCGGACCGCACATAGAATTGTGCGGCAGCAGAACCTCCCGAGGTGCATTTTTGTCAGAGAATTTTGGGCCACTATAAATAAACGGGAATCACATTTATAGGTTAAGTTTGGAAGTTCAAGCAACTGTAGCCGTTGTAATTTTCCATTTTAGGAAATTTGTGATCATTTTGGGATTAAAACATCATAGTTTATCATTTTAATCTTACATTATGAGTTTAATTAATACTTCTTCTTTGTTTTCTTTATTTTCTACTATGAGTAGCTAGATTTTTACTAGGGTTGTGACCCAACCCTAGTGTGTAAACCTTATGGGTATTTAATTTAATATTTGTTTATGATTGGGTGTTGATTATTTAACCTTATTTATGCTTTAATTTTAGAATTAATTGTTGCAAACATTGATTCATGCCTATTTGACTTGGACTTTACTTGATAAAGAGGGACCTAGTCTAGGAAGGTTTGGCTAACAAGAAATTGGGTTAATTAAGGATTTGATTAGCCTAATTAAAGGGTTTGAACTAAAGATAGGGAAAACCTGACTTGAACTCATATCAACTACTCCCTCTGTTTCAATTTAGATAAGCTAGTTTTACTAGTAGAAATGATATATACGTTCGCGCTCTAGTTGATCACAATAAGAATCACTCTAGAGATTAAAAAGACAAAGGGAAAAGGAAAACATCAATCAATGGGGTAAGACAGGTAAAATGTTGGAAGCAACAAGATTAATTGGATGGAGGAGGTGAAAGTTTAGGCATGTTGGGAATTGCGGGAATATAATGGTTGTAAGTGAGGGCATGTTGGGAAGAGGAATCATCTTTTATATCTTAATTGACTTTGCTATATATGCTTTCGTGAAATATAACTCTCTTCATCAGAATTATTTAACCCACACTTCTCTGTTCCTATCTTAAGTAATTCACCCTCTTTCTGAACAGTGGTTTTGTTCTCCTTTAAAACTTTAAAAAAATTCAAACCAATATAGTACATAATATTTTATATATGAATAAAAAAATACTTTGTGCCATTTTATATTAAATATGGTTGATCCGTACTTCATCTATGTATAACTACTTCCAAAATATTATTGACTTAAAAAATTTGTGCATCCTCAAATCAACATTTAGGCAGGTGAACTAACAATAGAGAGTTCTCATGTTTCCACAGCCAAACATCACATACAATCCTGCTAGTTTTTTCAACAACTTTTCCCTATTTATACCCCTTTAGCAAATGATCAAACACACTCAAATTAAACACAACTTCCAACTTCTATTATTAACTTCATTTCCTTGAAACAAAACAATATATCAAATTAACACAATGGCTTCTTCTAGCAACTATTCAATCCTTTTCTTGATCATAGCATTATTTTCCTTATCAAGCATCACTACAACACATGCTGCTCGCAGCCTACTGCAACTTCCAAACTTGCCTACAATCCCATCATTGCCTCAGCCAACAATGCCACAGTTGCCCACTATTCCAAACTTGCCAACAGCAGCCACATTGCCACCATTGCCAACACTTCCAACAGCAACACCATTGCCTTCTTTGCCTACATTGCCCTCTGTTCCGAAGATGACTCTGCCACCAATGCCTGCTATGAATCCTATTCCCAACATGCCTTCACTTCCAAACATTCCAACTATTCCAACCTTGCCTACACTTTCACCTCCTCCATCCAATTGATCTTGCGGATTCTAAAATTTTACCTATTTTATGCTGTGTGATGTCTACCGGTTGTTTTTTCTTTATTTGTCGTTTTAAAGTTTTGAGTGATTCTTAATAATGTATTGTACTGTACTCTCCGAGAGTGTTGTGCATTTATTGGCCCAGTAGTAACTGTCTTTTATTAATTTGATTGACTTTTGTGTAGTTATCCGGTATATTTTCCTGATAAGCAAAGATCAATCTAGCTATATGCATTTTCCGAAGAAATTTTAATAAGCTTTATCATTTCCATTGACCGAAAGCAATCGCGAGTAAAGGAAGTTCAAGTAGAGCTAATATAAAGCAATCCCGAATTCATGGCGTGGACTATAGCACACGAAAATCTAGAAATCATCTTGAATTCCTGTTTTATGGCCCTAAAATGTCAAAATACGAGGAACAATAATGATGAACCGATGACTATTGTTCATTAGGTCATTTTTATGGGCTCGTAAAATTTTAGAAGATTCGGGGCTGGTCGTCCGAATTCATGTAGATTGTGTGGACAGCACACGAAAGTCTAGAAATTATTTTGAATTCCTGTTTTATGGCCATAAAACGCCAATAAATGAGGAATGGTCATGGAGAAGTGATGATTATTGTTCATTAGATCGTTTTTATGGGATCATATAATTTTAGGTGATTCGGGGCCTGTTGCCCGAATTCATGCAAATGGCGTGGACTATAGCATACTAAAAAGTGGAAACCGTTTTGAATTTCTATTTTATGGCCCTAAAACGCCAAAAAATGGAACGGTTATGGCGAAACGATGGCTATTTTTTCTTAAGTTATTTTTATGGGCCCGCAAAATTTTAGAAGATTCGGGATCGGTCGCCCAATTTTATGCAGATAGCGTGGACTATAGCATACGAAAATCTAGGAATCATCATGAATTTATATTTTATGGCCCTAAAATACCAGAAATGAGGAAAGGTTATGGCGAAGCGAAGACTATTGTTCATTAGGTTATTTTTGCTAGGCCTGTAAAATTTTAGGAGATTCGGGTCAGTCGCCTGAATTCATACAGATGACGTGGACTATAGCACACGAAAATCTAGGAATCATCCTAAATTCCAGTTTTATGCCCTTAAAACGATAAAAAATGAGGAACAATCATG